>NC_034198.2:42052404-42314904 GCF_002021735.2 Oncorhynchus kisutch | reverse complement strand
GGGGTACCAGGCTATATACACTGGGTACCAGGCTATATACACGGGGTACCAGGCTATATACATGGGGTACCAGGCTATATACACGGGGTACCAGGCTATATACACGGGGTACCAGGCTATATACACTGGGTACCAGGCTATATACACAGGGTACCAGGCTATATACACTGGGTACCAGGCTATATACACGGGGTACCAGGCTATATACACGGGGTACCAGGCTATATACACGGGGTACCAGGCTATATACACTGGGTACCAGGCTATATACACAGGGTACCAGGCTATATACACTGGGTACCAGGATATATACACGGGGTACCAGGCTATATACACGGGGTACCAGGCTATATACACGGGGTACCAGGCTATATACACGGGGTATCAGGCTATATAGACTGTATATACCAGGCTATATACACTGTACCTAGTAGATGATAACTTGGCTATATACACGGGGTACCAGTACCTAGTAGATGATAACTAGGCTATATACACGGGGTACCAGTACCTAGTAGATGATAACTAGGCTATATACACGGGGTACCAGTACCTAGTAGATGATAACTAGGCTATATACACAGGGTACCAGTACCTAGTAGATGATAACGTGTCTATATACACGGGGTACCAGTACCTAGTAGATGATAACTATGCTATATACACGGGGTACCAGTACCTAGTAGATGATAACTTGGATCTATACACGGGGTACCAGTACCTAGTAGATGATAACTTGGCTATATACACTGGGTACCAGTACCTAGTAGATGATAACTTGGATCTATACACTGGGTACTGGTACTGAGTAGATGATAACTAGGCTATATACATGGGGTAACAGTACCTAGTAGATGATAACTTGGATCTATACACTGGGTACTTGTACTGAGTAGATGATAACTAGGCTATATACACGGGGTACCAGTACCTAGTAGATGATAACTTGGATCTATACACGGGGTACCAGTACCTAGTAGATGATAACTAGGCTATATACACTGGGTACCAGTACCTAGTAGATGATAACTTGGCTATATACACAGGGTACCAGTACCTAGTAGATGATAACTTGGCTGTATACACGGGGTACCAGTACTGAGTCCATGATAACTTGGCTATATACACAGGGTACCAGTACCTAGTAGATGATAACTTGTCTATATACACGGGGTACCAGTACCTAGTAGATGATAACTTGGATCTATACACTGGGTACTGGTACTGAGTAGATGATAACTAGGCTATATACACGGGGTACCAGTACCTAGTAGATGATAACTTGGATCTATACACGGGGTACCAGTACCTAGTAGATGATAACTTGTCTATATACACGGGGTACCAGTACCTAGTCGATGATAACTTGGCTATATACACTGGGTACCAGTACCTAGTAGATGATAACTTGGATCTATACACTGGGTACTGGTACTGAGTAGATGATAACTAGGCTATATACACGGGGTACCAGTACCTAGTAGATGATAACTTGGATCTATACACGGGGTACCAGTACCTAGTAGATGATAACTTGGCTATATACATGGGGTACCAGTACCTAGTAGATGATAACTTGTCTATATACACGGGGTACCAGTACCTAGTAGATGATAACTTGTCTATATACACGGGGTACCAGTACCTAGTAGATGATAACTTGGCTATATACACGAGGTACCAGTACCTAGTAGATAATAACTTGTCTATATACACGAGGTACCAGTACCTAGTAGATGATAACTTGGATCTATACACGGGGTACCAGTACCTAGTAGATGATAACTTGGCTATATACACTGGGTACTGGTACTGAGTAGATGATAACTTGGATATATACACTGGGTACCAGTACCTAGTAGATGATAACTTGGATCTATACACAGGGTACCAGTACCTAGTAGATGATAACTTGGCTATATACACGGGGTACCAGTACCTAGTAGATGATAACTTGGATCTATACATGGGGTACCAGTACCTAGTAGATGATAACTTGGCTATATACACGGGGTACCAGTACCTAGTAGATGGTAACTTGGATATATACACGGGGTACCTAGTAGATGGTAACTTGGATATATACACGGGGTACCTAGTAGATGGTAACTTGGATATATACACGGGGTACCAGTACCTAGTAGATGATAACTTGGCTATATGCATGGGGTACCAGTACCTAGTAGATGATAACTTGGCTATATACACGGGGTACCAGTACCTAGTAGATGATAACTAGGCTATATACACGGGGTACCAGTACCTAGTAGATGATAACTAGGCTATATACACGGGGTACCAGTACCTAGTAGATGATAACTAGGTTATATACACGGGGTACCAGTACCTAGTAGATGATAACTAGGCTATATACACGGGGTACCAGTACCTAGTAGATGATAACTAGGCTATATAGACGGGGTACCAGTACCTAGTAGATGATAACTTGGCTATATACACTGGGTACTGGTACTGAGTAGATGATAACTTGGATATATACACTGGGTACCAGTACCTAGTAGATGGTAACTTGGATATATACATGGGGTATCAGTACCTAGTAGATGATAACTAGGCTATATACACGGGGTACCAGTACCTAGTAGATGATAACTAGGCTATATACACGGGGTACCAGTACCTAGTAGATGATAACTTGGATATATACACGGGGTACCAGTACTGAGTCCATGATAACTTGGCTATATACACGGGGTACCAGTACCTAGTAGATGATTACTTGGCTATATACACGGGGTACCAGTACTGAGTAGATGATAACTTGGCTATATACACAGGGTACCAGTACTGAGTCCATGATAACTTGGCTATATACACGGGGTACCAGTACTGAGTCCATGATAACTTGGCTATATACACGGGGTACCAGTACTGAGTCCATGATAACTTGGCTATATACACGGGGTACCAGTACTGAGTCCATGATAACTTGGCTATATACACGGGGTACCAGTACTGAGTCCATGATAACTAGGCTATATACAAGGGGTACCAGTACTGAGTCCATGATAACTTGGCTATATACACGGGGTACCAGTACTGAGTCCATGATAACTAGGCTATATACAAGGGGTACCAGTACTGAGTCCATGATAACTTGGCTATATACACGGGGTACCAGTACTGAGTCCATGATAACTTGGCTATATACACGGGGTACCAGTACCTAGTAGATGATAACTTGGCTGTATACACGGGGTACCAGTACTGAGTCCATGATAACTTGGCTATATACACAGGGTACCAGTACCTAGTAGATGATAACTAGGCTATATACACGGGGTACCAGTTCCTAGTAGATGATAACTAGGCTATATACACAGGGTACCAGTACTGAGTCCATGATAACTAGGCTATATACACGGGGTACCAGTACCTAGTAGATGATAACTTGGCTGTATACACAGGGTACCAGTACTGAGTCCATGATAACTTGGCTATATACACAGGGTACCAGGTCCTAGTAGATGATACTAGGCTATATACACAGGGTACCAGTACTGAGTCCATGATAACTAGGCTATATACACGGGGTACCAGTACCTAGTAGATGATAACTAGGCTATATACACGGGGTACCAGTACCTAGTAGATGATAACTAGGCTATATACACGGGGTACCAGTACCTAGTAGATGATAACTTGGATATATACACGGGGTACCAGTACTGAGTCCATGATAACTTGGCTATATACACGGGGTACCAGTACCTAGTAGATGATTACTTGGCTATATACACGGGGTACCAGTACTGAGTAGATGATAACTTGGCTATATACACAGGGTACCAGTACTGAGTCCATGATAACTTGGCTATATACACGGGGTACCAGTACTGAGTCCATGATAACTTGGCTATATACACGGGGTACCAGTACTGAGTCCATGATAACTTGGCTATATACACGGGGTACCAGTACTGAGTCCATGATAACTTGGCTATATACACGGGGTACCAGTACTGAGTCCATGATAACTAGGCTATATACAAGGGGTACCAGTACTGAGTCCATGATAAACTTGGCTATATACACGGGGTACCAGTACTGAGTCCATGATAACTTGGCTATATACACGGGGTACCAGTACCTAGTAGATGATAACTTGGCTGTATACACGGGGTACCAGTACTGAGTCCATGATAACTTGGCTATATACACAGGGTACCAGTACCTAGTAGATGATAACTAGGCTATATACACGGTGGTAACCAGTTCCTAGTAGATGATAACTAGGCTATATACACAGGGTACCAGGTCCTAGTAGATGATAACTAGGCTATATACACAGGGTACCAGTACTGAGTCCATGATAACTAGGCTATATACACGGGGTACCAGTACCTAGTAGATGATAACTTGGCTGTATACACAGGGTACCAGTACTGAGTCCATGATAACTTGGCTATATACACAGGGTACCAGGACCTACTACCTGGAATCCAATCAAGTTGAAACATCTCAAGGATGATCAAAAGAAACAGGATGCACCTGAGCTCCATTTCGAGTCTCATAACAAAGGGTCTGAATACTGATGTAAATAAGATATTTAAATGTTTTATTTTTAATACATTTGCAAAAATGTCTAAAAACCTGTTTTCACTTTGTCGTTGTGGGGTATTGTTGGTAGATTGATTGAGGGGGAAAAAAGTATTTAATCCATTTTAGAATAAAGCTGTAACGTAACGAAATGTGGAAAAGGGGAATAATACTGTCCCTTTTATATATACAGTACCAGTCAAAAGTTTGGACACACCTGCTCATTCAAGGGTTTTTCTTATGTTTTCCCATTTTCTACATTGTAGAATAATATTGAAGAAGTTAAAACTACCCAATAACGCATATGGAATCATGTTGTAACCAAAAGAAAATGTGTTAAACAAATGAAAAAATATTTAATACTAATTTTAGTAGAAACCCTTTGCGTTTGCCTGAGAGCTTTGCACACTCTTCGCATTCTCTCAAACAGTTTAAAATGGAATGCTTTTCCAACAGTCTTGAAGGAGTTCCCACATATGCTGAGCACTTACTGGCTGCTTTTCCTTCACTCTGCAGTCTAACTCATCCCAAACCATCTCAATTGGGTTGAGGTCGGGTGATTGTGGAGGCCAGGTCATCCACTACTCTCATTCCTGTTCCATTAGCCCTTTACACAGCCTGGAGGTGTGTTGGGTCATTGTACTGTTGAAAAACAAATGATAGTCCCACTAAGCGCAAACCAGATGGGATGGTGTATCGCTGCAAAGTGCTGTGGTAGCCATGCTGGTTAAGTATGCCTTGAATTCTCATTAAATCAGTGTAACCAGCAAAGCAAACCAGACAGTGTAACCCGCAAAGCACCCCCACACCATCACACCACCTCCTCCATGCTTCACGGTGGGAACCACACATGCGGAGATCATCCGTTCACCTACTCTGTGTCTCACAAAGACACAGCTGTTGGACCTGAAAATCTCACATTTGGAGTCATCAGACCAAAGGACAGATTTCCACCAGTCAAATGTCCATTGCTTGTGTATCTTGGCCCAAGCAAGTCTCTTCTTATTATTGGTGTCCTTTAGTAGTGGTTTCTTTACAGCAATTCGACCATGAAGGCCTGATTCACTGAGCCTCTGAACAGTTGATGTTGAGATGTGTCTGTTACTTGAACTCTGTGAAGCATTTATTTGGGCTGCAATCTGGGATGCAGTAAATTCTAATGATCTTATCCTCTGCAGCAGAGGTAAGTCTGGGTCTTCCTTTCCTGTGGCGGTCCTCACGAGAGCCAGTTAACTCTAATGAACGTATCCTCTGCAGCAGAGGTAACTCTGGGTCTTCCTTTCCTGTGGCGGTCCTCATGAGAGCCAGTTAACTCTAATGAACGTATCCTCTGCAGCAGAGGTAACTCTGGGTCTTCCTTTCCTGTGGCGGTCCTCATGAGAGCCAGTTAACTCTAATGATCTTATCCTCTGCAGCAGAGGTAACTCTGGGTATTCCTTTCCTGTGGCGGTCCTCATGAGAGCCAGTTAACTCTAATGATCTTATCCTTTGCAGCAGAGGTAACTCTGGGTCTTCCTTTCCTGTGGCGGTCCTCATGAGAGCCAGTTAACTCGAATGATCTTATCCTCTGCAGCAGAGGTAACTCTGGGTCTTCCTTTCCTGTGGCGGTCCTCATGAGAGCCAGTTAACTCTAATGATCTTATCCTCTGCAGCAGAGGTAACTCTGGGTCTTCCTTTCCTGTGGCGGTCCTCATGAGAGCCAGTTAACTCTAATGAACTTATCCTCGGCAGCAGAGGTAACTCTTGAGTCTTCCTTTCCTGTGGCGGTCCTCATGAGAGCCAGTTTCATCACAGAGCTTGATGGTTTTTGCGACTGAACCTGAAGAAACTTTCCCTATTTTCTTACCTTCGTGTCTTAAAGTAATGATGGACTGTCGTTTCTCTTTGCTTATTTGAGCTGTTCTTGCCATAATATGGACTTGGACTTTTACCAAATAGGGCCATCTTCTGTATACAACCCCTACCTTGTCACAACACAACTGATTGTGAACCAATCAGTTGTTTGTTTTCAGTCCCACCCTTCAGCTCCCCTCAACCCCTCCCATCTATCTCCGAACACCATCCAGTCCCATCCTTCAGCTCCCCTCAACCCCTCCCATCTATCTCTGACCACCATCCAGTCCCACCCTTCAGCTCCCCTCAACCCCTCCCATCTATCTCTGAACACCATCCAGTCCCATCCTTCAGCTCCCCTCAACCCCTCCCATCTATCTCTGACCACCATCCAGTCCCATCCTTCAGCTCCTCTCAACCCCTCCCATCTATCCAGTCCCATCCTTCAGCTCCACTCAGCCCCTCCCATCTACATCTGACCACCATCCAGTCCCACCCTTCAGCTCCACTCAGCCCCTCCCATCTACCTCTGACCACCATCCAGTCCCATCCTTCATCTCCCCTCAACCCCTCCCATCTATCTCTGACCACCATCCAGTCCCACCCTTCAGCTCCCCTCAACCCCTCCCATCTACTTCTGACCACCATCCAGTCCCATCCTTCATCTCCCCTCAACCCCTCCCATCTATCTCTGACCACCATCCAGTCCCATCCTTCAGCTCCCCTCAAACCCTCCCATCTATCTCTGACCACCATCCAGTCCCATCCTTCAGCTCCCCTCAACCCCTCCCATCTATCTCTGACCACCATCCAGTCCCACCCTTCAGCTCCCCTCAACCCCTCCCATCTACTTCTGACCACCATCCAGTCCCATCCTTCATCTCCCCTCAACCCCTCCCATCTATCTCTGACCACCATCCAGTCCCATCCTTCAGCTCCCCTCAACCCCTCCCATCTATCTCTGACCACCATCCAGTCCCATCCTTCAGCTCCCCTCAACCCCTCCCATCTATCTCTGACCACCATCCAGTCCCATCCTTCAGCTCCCCTCAACCCCTCCCATCTATCTCTGACCACCATCCAGTCCCATCCTTCAGCTCCCCTCAACCCCTCCCATCTATCTCTGACCACCATCCAGTCCCATCCTTCAGCTCCACTCAGCCCCTCCTATCTATCTCTGACCACCATCCAGTCCCATCCTTCAGCTCCACTCAGCCCCTCCCATCTATCTCTGACCACCATCCAGTCCCATCCTTCAGCTCCCCTCAACCCCTCCCATCTATCTCTGACCACCATCCAGTCCCCATCCTTCAGCTCCCCTCAACCCCTCCCATCTATCTCTGACCACCATCCAGTCCCCATCCTTCAGCTCCCCTCAACCCCTCCCATCTATCTCTGACCACCATCCAGTCCCATCCTTCATCTCCCCTCAACCCCTCCCATCTATCTCTGACCACCATCCAGTCCCATCCTTCAGCTCCCCTCAACCCCTCCCATCTATCTCTGACCACCATCCAGTCCCCATCCTTCAGCTCCCCTCAACCCCTCCCATCTATCTCTGACCACCATCCAGTCCCATCCTTCATCTCCCCTCAACCCCTCCCATCTATCTCTGACCACCATCCAGTCCCACCCTTCAGCTCCCCTCAACCCCTCCCATCTATCTCTGACCACCATCCAGTCCCATCCTTCAGCTCCCCTCAACCCCTCCCATCTATCTCTGACCACCATCCAGTCCCATCCTTCAGCTCCCCTCAACCCCTCCCATCTATCTCTGACCACCATCCAGTCCCATCCTTCATCTCCCCTCAACCCCTCCCATCTATCTCTGACCACCATCCAGTCCCATCCTTCAGCTTCCCTCAACCCCTCCCATCTATCTCTGACCACCATCCAGTCCCACCCTTCAGCTCCCCTCAACCCCTCCCATCTATCTCTGACCACCATCCAGTCCCACCCTTCAGCTCCCCTCAACCCCTCCCATCTATCTCTGACCACCATCCAGTCCCATTCTTCAGCTCCCCTCAACCCCTCCCATCTATCTCTGACCACCATCCAGTCCCATCCTTCAGCTCCCCTCAACCCCTCCCATCTATCTCTGACCACCATCCAGTCCCATCCTTCATCTCCCCTCAACCCCTCCCATCTATCTCTGACCACCATCCAGTCCCATCCTTCATCTCCCCTCAACCCCTCCCATCTATCTCTGACCACCATCCAGTCCCCATCCTTCATCTCCCCTCAACCCCTCCTATCTATCTCTGACCACCATCCAGTCCCACCGTTCAGCTCCCCTCAACCCCTCCCATCTATCTCTGACCACCATCCAGTCCCATCCTTCAGCTCCCCTCAACCCCTCCCATCTATCTCTGACCACCATCCAGTCCCATCCTTCAGCTCCCCTCAACCCCTCCCATCTATCTCTGACCACCATCCAGTCCCATCCTTCAGCTCCCCTCAACCCCTCCCATCTATCTCTGACCACCATCCAGTCCCATCCTTCAGCTCCCCTCAACCCCTCCCATCTATCTCTGACCACCATCCAGTCCCCATCCTTCAGCTCCCCTCAACCCCTCCCATCTATCTCTGACCACCATCCAGTCCCATCCTTCAGCTCCCCTCAACCCCTCCCATCTATCTCTGACCACCATCCAGTCCCATCCTTCAGCTCCCCTCAACCCCTCCCATCTATCTCTGACCACCATCCAGTCCCATCCTTCAGCTCCCCTCAACCCCTCCCATCTATCTCTGACCACCATCCAGTCCCATCCTTCAGCTCCCCTCAATCCCTCCCATCTATCTCTGACCACCATCCAGTCCCATCCTTCAGCTCCCCTCAACCCCTCCCATCTATCTCTGACCACCATCCAGTCCCATCCTTCAGCTCCCCTCAACCCCTCCCATCTATCTATGACCACCATCCAGTCCCATCCTTCAGCTCCCCTCAACCCCTCCCATCTATCTCTGACCACCATCCAGTCCCATCCTTCAGCTCCCCTCAACCCCTCCCATCTATCTCTGACCACCATCCAGTCCCCATCCTTCAGCTCCCCTCAACCCCTCCCATCTATCTCTGACCACCATCCAGTCCCATCCTTCAGCTCCCCTCAACCCCTCCCATCTATCTCTGACCACCATCCAGTCCCCATCCTTCAGCTCCCCTCAACCCCTCCCATCTATCTCTGACCACCATCCAGTCCCCATCCTTCAGCTCCCCTCAACCCCTCCCATCTATCTCTGACCACCATCCAGTCCCACCTTCAGCTCCCCTCAACCCCTCCCATCTATCTCTGACCACCATCCAGTCCCACCCTTCAGCTCCCCTCAACCCCTCCCATCTATCTCTGACCACCATCCAGTCCCATCCTTCAGCTCCCCTCAACCCCTCCCATCTATCTCTGACCACCATCCAGTCCCATCCTTCAGCTCCCCTCAACCCCTCCCATCTATCTCTGACCACCATCCAGTCCCATCCTTCAGCTCCCCTCAACCCCTCCCATCTATCTCTGACCAGCATCCAGGTCCCATCCTTCAGCTCCCCTCAACCCCTCCCATCTATCTCTGACCACCATCCAGTCCCATCCTTCAGCTCCCCTCAACCCCTCCCATCTATCTCTGACCACCATCCAGTCCCATCCTTCAGCTCCCCTCAACCCCTCCCATCTATCTCTGACCACCATCCAGTCCCATCCTTCAGCTCCCCTCAACCCTCCCATCTATCTCTGACCACCATCCAGTCCCATCCTTCAGCTCCCCTCAACCCCTCCCATCTATCTCTGACCACCATCCAGTCCCATCCTTCAGCTCCCCTCAACCCCTCCCATCTATCTCTGACCACCATCCAGTCCCATCCTTCAGCTCCCCTCAACCCCTCCCATCTATCTCTGACCACCATCCAGTCCCATCCTTCAGCTCCCCTCAACCCCTCCCATCTATCTCTGACCACCATCCAGTCCCATCCTTCAGCTCCCCTCAACCCCTCCCATCTATCTCTGACCACCATCCAGTCCCATCCTTCAGCTCCCCTCAACCCCTCCCATCTATCTCTGACCACCATCCAGTCCCCATCCTTCAGCTCCCCTCAACCCCTCCCATCTATCTCTGACCACCATCCAGTCCCCATCCTTCAGCTCCCCTCAACCCCTCCCATCTATCTCTGACCACCATCCAGTCCCATCCCTTCAGCTCCCCTCAACACCTCCCATCTATCTCTGACCACCATCCAGTCCCATCCCTTCAGCTCCCCTCAACCCCTCCCATCTATCTCTGACCACCATCCAGTCCCATCCTTCAGCTCCCCTCAACCCCTCCCATCTATCTCTGACCACCATCCAGTCCCATCCTTCAGCTCCCCTCAACCCCTCCCATCTATCTCTGACCACCATCCAGTCCCATCCTTCAGCTCCCCTCAACCCCTCCCATCTATCTCTGACCACCATCCAGTCCCATCCTTCAGCTCCCCTCAACCCCTCCCATCTATCTCTGACCACCATCCAGTCCCATCCTTCATCTCCCCTCAACCCCTCCCATCTATCTCTGACCACCATCCAGTCCCATCCTTCAGCTCCCCTCAACCCCTCCCATCTATCTCTGACCACCATCCAGTCCCACCCTTCAGCTCCCCTCAACCCCTCCCATCTATCTCTGACCACCATCCAGTCCCACCTTCAGCTCCCCTCAACCCCTCCCATCTATCTCTGACCACCATCCAGTCCCATCCTTCAGCTCCCCTCAACCCCTCCCATCTATCTCTGACCACCATCCAGTCCCATCCTTCAGCTCCCCTCAACCCCTCCCATCTATCTCTGACCACCATCCAGTCCCATCCTTCATCTCCCCTCAACCCCTCCCATCTATCTCTGACCACCATCCAGTCCCATCCTTCAGCTCCCCTCAACCCCTCCCATCTATCTCTGACCACCATCCAGTCCCCATCCTTCAGCTCCCCTCAAACCCCTCCCATCTATCTCTGACCACCATCCAGTCCCCATCCTTCAGCTCCCCTCAACCCCTCCCATCTATCTCTGACCACCATCCAGTCCCATCCTTCAGCTCCCCTCAACCCCTCCCATCTATCTCTGACCACCATCCAGTCCCACCCTTCAGCTCCCCTCACCCCTCCCATCTATCTCTGACCACCATCCAGTCCCACCCTTCAGCTCCCCTCACCCCTCCCATCTATCTCTGACCACCATCCAGTCCCATCCTTCAGCTCCCCTCAACCCTCCATCTAGCTCTGACCACCATCCAGTCCCATCCTTCAGCTCCCCTCAAACCCCTCCCATCTATCTCTGACCACCATCCAGTCCCATCCTTCAGCTCCCCTCAACCCCTCCCATCTATCTCTGACCACCATCCAGTCCCATCCTTCAGCTCCCCTCAACCCCTCCCATCTATCTCTGACCACCATCCAGTCCCAGCCTTCAGCTCCCCTCAACCCCTCCCATCTATCTCTGACCACCATCCAGTCCCATCCTTCAGCTCCCTCAACCCCTCCCATCTATCTCTGACCACCATCCAGTCCCATCCGTCAGCTCCCCTCAAACCCTCCCATCTATCTCTGACCACCATCCAGTCCCCATCCTTCAGCTCCCCTCAACCCCTCCCATCTATCTCTGACCACCATCCAGTCCCCATCCTTCAGCTCCCCTCAACCCCTCCCATCTATCTCTGACCACCATCCAGTCCCATCCTTCAGCTCCCCTCAACCCTCCCATCTATCTCTGACCACCATCCAGTCCCATCCTTCAGCTCCCCTCAACCCCTCCCATCTATCTCTGACCACCATCCAGTCCCATCCTTCAGCTCCCCTCAACCCCTCCCATCTATCTCTGACCACCATCCAGTTCCACCCTTCAGCTCCCCTCAACCCCTCCCATCTATCTCTGACCACCATCCCAGTCCCATCCTTCAGCTCCCCTCAACCCCTCCCATCTATCTCTGACCACCATCCAGTCCCACCCTTCAGCTCCCCTCAACCCCTCCCATCTATCTCTGACCACCATCCAGTTCCACCCTTCAGCTCCCCTCAACCCCTCCCATCTATCTCTGACCACCATCCAGTCCCACCCTTCAGCTCCCCTCAACCCCTCCCATCTATCTCTGACCACCATCCAGTCCCACCCTTCAGCTACACTCAACCCCTCCCATCTATCTCTGACCACCATCCAGTCCCATCCTTCAGCTCCCCTCAACCCCTCCCATCTATCTCTGACCACCATCCAGTCCCATCCTTCAGCTCCCCGCAACCCTCCCATCTATCTCTGACCACCATCCAGTCCCATCCTTCAGCTCCCCTCAAACCCCTCCCATCCTCATCTCTGACCACCATCCAGTCCCATCCTTCAGCTCCCCTCAAACCCCTCCCATCTATCTCTGACCACCATCCAGTCCCCATCCTTCAGCTCCCCTCAACCCCATCCCATCTATCTCTGACCACCATCCAGTCCCATCCTTCAGCTCCCCTCAACCCCTCCCATCTATCTCTGACCACCATCCAGTCCCCATCCTTCAGCTCCCCTCAACCCCTCCCATCTATCTCTGACCACCATCCAGTCCCATCCTTCAGCTCCCCTCAACCCCTCCCATCTATCTCTGACCACCATCCAGTCCCATCCTTCAGCTCCCCTCACCCCTCCCATCTATCTCTGACCACCATCCTTCAGCTCCCCTCAACCCCTCCCATCTATCTCTGACCACCATCCAGTCCCATCCTTCGCTCCCACTAACCCCTCCCATCTATCTCTGACCACCATCCAGTCCCATCCTTCAGCTCCCCTCAACCCCTCCCATCTATCTCTGACCACCATCCAGTCCCATCCTTCAGCTCCCCTCAACCCCTCCCATCTATCTCTGACCACCATCCAGTCCCATCCTTCAGCTCCCCTCAACCCCTCCCATCTATCTCTGACCACCATCCAGTCCCATCCTTCAGCTCCCCTCAACCCCTCCCATCTATCTCTGACCACCATCCAGTCCCCATCCTTCAGCTCCCCTCAACCCCTCCCATCTATCTCTGACCACCATCCAGTCCCATCCTTCAGCTCCCCTCAACCCCTCCCATCTATCTCTGACCACCATCCAGTCCCATCCTTCAGCTCCCCTCAACCCCTCCCATCTATCTCTGACCACCATCCAGTCCCATCCTTCAGCTCCCCTCAACCCCTCCCATCTATCTCTGACCACCATCCAGTCCCATCCTTCAGCTCCCCTCAACCCCTCCCATCTATCTCTGACCACCATCCAGTCCCATCCTTCAGCTCCCCTCAACCCCTCCCATCTATCTCTGACCACCATCCAGTCCCATCCTTCAGCTCCCCTCAACCCCTCCCATCTATCTCTGACCACCATCCAGTCCCATCCTTCAGCTCCCCTCAACCCCTCCCATCTATCTCTGACCACCATCCAGTTCCCCATCCTTCAGCTCCCCTCAACCCCTCCCATCTATCTCTGACCACCATCCAGTCCCATCCGTCAGCTCCCCTCAACCCCTCCCATCTATCTCTGACCACCATCCAGTCCCCATCCTTCAGCTCCCCTCAACCCCTCCCATCTTCTCTGACCACCATCCAGTCCCCATCCTTCAGCTCCCCTCAACCCCTCCCATCTATCTCTGACCACCATCCAGTCCCATCCTTCAGCTCCCCTCAACCCCTCCCATCTATCTCTGACCACCATCCAGTCCCATCCTTCAGCTCCCCTCACCCCTCCCATCTATCTCTGACCACCATCCAGTCCCATCCTTCAGCTCCCCTCAACCCCTCCCATCTATCTCTGGACCACCATCCAGTCCATCCTTCAGCTCCCCTCAACCCCTCCCATCTATCTCTGACCACCATCCAGTCCCATCCTTCAGCTCCCCTCAACCCCTCCCATCTATCTCTGACCACCATCCAGTCCCATCCTTCAGCTCCCCTCAACCCCTCCCATCTATCTCTGACCACCATCCAGTCCACCCTTCAGCTCCCCTCAACCCCTCCCATCTATCTCTGACCACCATCCAGTCCCACCCTTCAGCTCCCCTCACCCCTCCCATCTATCTCTGACCACCATCCAGTCCCACCCTTCAGCTCCCCTCAACCCCTCCCATCTATCTCTGACCACCATCCAGTCCCATCCTTCAGCTCCCCTCAACCCCTCCCATCTATCTCTGACCACCATCCAGTCCCATCCTTCAGCTCCCCTCAACCCCTCCCATCTATCTCTGACCACCATCCAGTCCCATCCTTCAGCTCCCCTCAACCCCCTCCCATCTATCTCTGACCACCATCCAGTCCCATCCTTCAGCTCCCCTCAACCCCTCCCATCTATCTCTGACCACCATCCAGTCCCATCCTTCAGCTCCCCTCAAACCCCTCACCATCTATCTCTGACCACCATCCAGTCCCATCCTTCAGCTCCCCTCAACCCCTCCCATCTATCTCTGACCACCATCCAGTCCCACCCTTCAGCTCCCTCAACCCCTCCCATCTATCTCTGACCACCATCCAGTCCCATCCTTCAGCTCCCCTCAACCCCTCCCATCTATCTCTGACCACCATCCAGTCCCATCTTCAGCTCCCCTCAACCCCTCCCATCTATCTCTGACCACCATCCAGTCCCATCCTTCAGCTCCCCTCAACCCCTCCCATCTATCTCTGACCACCATCCAGTCCCATCCTTCAGCTCCCCTCAACCCCTCCCATCTATCTCTGACCACCATCCAGTCCCATCCTTCAGCTCCCCTCAACCCCTCCCATCTATCTCTGACCACCATCCAGTCCCATCCTTCAGCTCCCCTCAACCCCTCCCATCTATCTCTGACCACCATCCAGTCCCATCCTTCAGCTCCCCTCAACCCCTCCCATCTATCTCTGACCACCATCCAGTCCCCATCCTTCAGCTCCCCTCAACCCCTCCCATCTATCTCTGACCACCATCCAGTCCCATCCTTCAGCTCCCCTCAACCCCTCCCATCTATCTCTGACCACCATCCAGTCCCCATCCTTCAGCTCCCCTCAACCCCTCCCATCTATCTCTGACCACCATCCAGTCCCATCCTTCAGCTCCCCTCAACCCCTCCCATCTATCTCTGACCACCATCCAGTCCCATCCTTCAGCTCCCCTCAACCCCTCCCATCTATCTCTGACCACCATCCAGTCCCATCCTTCAGCTCCCCTCAACCCCTCCCATCTATCTCTGACCACCATCCAGTCCCATCCTTCAGCTCCCCTCAACCCCTCCCATCTATCTCTGACCACCATCCAGTCCCATCCTTCAGCTCCCCTCAACCCCTCCCATCTATCTCTGACCACCATCCAGTCCCATCCTTCAGCTCCCTCAACCCCTCCCATCTATCTCTGACCACCATCCAGTCCCATCCTTCAGCTCCCCTCAACCCCTCCCATCTATCTCTGACCACCATCCAGTCCCATCCTTCAGCTCCCCTCAACCCCTCCCATCTATCTCTGACCACCATCCAGTCCCATCCTTCAGCTCCCCTCAACCCCTCCCATCTATCTCTGACCACCATCCAGTCCCATCCTTCAGCTCCCCTCAACCCCTCCCATCTATCTCTGACCACCATCCAGTCCCATCCTTCAGCTCCCCTCAACCCCTCCCATCTATCTCTGACCACCATCCAGTCCCCATCCTTCAGCTCCCCTCAACCCCTCCCATCTATCTCTGACCACCATCCAGTCCCATCCTTCAGCTCCCCTCAAACCCCTCCCATCTATCTCTGACCACCATCCAGTCCCATCCTTCAGCTCCCCTCAACCCCTCCCATCTATCTCTGACCACCATCCAGTCCCATCCTTCAGCTCCCCTCAACCCCTCCCATCTATCTCTGACCACCATCCAGTCCCATCCCTTCAGCTCCCCTCAACCCCTCCCATCTATCTCTGACCACCATCCAGTCCCATCCTTCAGCTCCCCTCAACCCCTCCCATCTATCTCTGACCACCATCCAGTCCCATCCTTCAGCTCCCCTCAACCCCTCCCATCTATCTCTGACCACCATCCAGTCCCATCCTTCAGCTCCCCTCAACCCCTCCCATCTATCTCTGACCACCATCCAGTCCCATCCTTCAGCTCCCCTCAACCCCTCCCATCTATCTCTGACCACCATCCAGTCCCCATCCTTCAGCTCCCCTCAACCCCTCCCATCTATCTCTGACCACCATCCAGTCCCATCCTTCAGCTCCCCTCAACCCCTCCCATCTATCTCTGACCACCATCCAGTCCCCATCCTTCAGCTCCCCTCAACCCCTCCCATCTATCTCTGACCACCATCCAGTCCCATCCTTCAGCTCCCCTCAACCCCTCCCATCTATCTCTGACCACCATCCAGTCCCATCCTTCAGCTCCCCTCAACCCCTCCCATCTATCTCTGACCACCATCCAGTCCCCATCCTTCAGCTCCCCTCAACCCCTCCCATCTATCTCTGACCACCATCCAGTCCCATCCTTCAGCTCCCCTCAACCCCTCCCATCTATCTCTGACCACCATCCAGTCCCATCTTCAGCTCCCCTCAACCCCTCCCATCTATCTCTGACCACCATCCAGTCCCATCCTTCAGCTCCCCTCAACCCCTCCCATCTATCTCTGACCACCATCCAGGTCCCATCCGTCAGCTCCCCTCATACCCCTCCCATCTATCTCTGACCACCATCCAGGTCCCATCCTTCAGCTCCCTCACCCTCCCATCTATCTCTGACCACCATCCAGTCCCATCCTTCAGCTCCCCTCAACCCCTCCCATCTATCTCTGACCACCATCCAGTCCCACCTTCAGCTCCCCTCAACCCCTCCCATCTATCTCTGACCACCATCCAGTCCCATCCTTCAGCTCCCCTCAACCCTCCCATCTATCTCTGACCACCATCCAGTCCCATCCTTCAGCCTCCCCTCAACCCCTCCCATCTATCTCTGACCACCATCCAGTCCCATCCTTCAGCTCCCCTCAACCCCTCCCATCTATCTCTGACCACCATCCAGTCCCATCCTTCAGCTCCCCTCAACCCCTCCCATCTATCTCTGACCACCATCCAGTCCCATCCTTCAGCTCCCCTCAACCCCTCCCATCTATCTCTGACCACCATCCAGTCCCACCCTTCAGCTCCCCTCAACCCCTCCCATCTATCTCTGACCACCATCCAGTCCCATCCTTCAGCTCCCCTCAACCCCCTCCCATCTATCTCTGACCACCATCCAGTCCCATCCTTCAGCTCCCCTCAACCCCTCCCATCTATCTCTGACCACCATCCAGTCCCATCCTTCAGCTCCCCTCAACCCCTCCCATCTATCTCTGACCACCATCCAGTCCCATCCTTCAGCTCCCCTCAACCCCTCCCATCTATCTCTGACCACCATCCAGTCCCATCCTTCAGCTCCCCTCAACCCCTCCCATCTATCTCTGACCACCATCCAGTCCCATCCTTCAGCTCCCCTCAACCCCTCCCATCTATCTCTGACCACCATCCAGTCCCATCCTTCAGCTCCCCTCAACCCCTCCCATCTATCTCTGACCACCATCCAGTCCCATCCTTCAGCTCCCCTCAACCCCTCCCATCTATCTCTGACCACCATCCAGTCCCATCCTTCAGCTCCCCTCAACCCCTCCCATCTATCTCTGACCACCATCCAGTCCCATCCTTCAGCTCCCCTCAACCCCTCCCATCTATCTCTGACCACCATCCAGTCCCCATCCTTCAGCTCCCCTCAACCCCTCCCATCTATCTCTGACCACCATCCAGTCCCATCCTTCAGCTCCCCTCAACCCCTCCCATCTATCTCTGACCACCATCCAGTCCCATCCTTCAGCTCCCTCAACCCCTCCCATCTATCTCTGACCACCATCCAGTCCCATCCTTCAGCTCCCCTCAACCCCTCCCATCTATCTCTGACCACCATCCAGTCCCATTCCTTCAGCTACCCTCAACCCCTCCCATCTATCTCTGACCACCATCCAGTCCCCATCCTTCAGCTCCCCTCAACCCCTCCCATCTATCTCTGACCACCATCCAGTCCCCATCCTTCAGCTCCCCTCAACCCCTCCCATCTATCTCTGACCACCATCCAGTCCCATCCTTCAGCTCCCCTCAACCCCTCCCATCTATCTCTGACCACCATCCAGTCCCATCCTCAGCTCCCTCAAACCCTCCCATCTATCTCTGCCCACCATCCAGTCCCATCCTTCAGCTCCCCTCAACCCCTCCCATCTATCTCTGACCACCATCCAGTCCCATCCTTCAGCTCCCTCAACCCCTCCCATCTATCTCTGACCACCATCCAGTCCCATCCTTCATCTCCCCTCAACCCCTCCCATCTATCTCTGACCACCATCCAGTCCCACCCTTCAGCTCCCCTCAACCCCTCCCATCTATCTCTGACCACCATCCAGTCCCATCCTTCAGCTCCCCTCAACCCCTCCCATCTATCTCTGACCACCATCCATGCCCATCCTTCAGCTCCCCTCAACCCCGCCCATCTATCTCTGACCACCATCCAGTCCCATCCTTCATCCCCCCTCAACCCCTCCCATCTATCTCTGACCACCATCCAGTCCCATCCTTCAGCTTCCCTCAAACCCCTCCCATCTATCTCTGACCACCATCCAGTCCCATCCTTCATCTCCCCTCAAACCCCTCCCATCTATCTCTGACCACCATCCAGTCCCCATCCTTCATCTCCCCTCAACCCTCCTATCTATCTCTGACCACCATCCAGTCCCACCCTTCAGCTCCCCTCAACCCCTCCCATCTATCTCTGACCACCATCCAGTCCCATCCTTCAGCTCCCCTCAACCCCTCCCATCTATCTCTGACCACCATCCAGTCCCATCCTTCAACTCCCCTCAACCCCTCCCATCTATCTCTGACCACCATCCAGTCCCATCCTTCAGCTCCCCTCAACCCCTCCCATCTATCTCTGACCACCATCCGTCCCATCCTTCAGCTCCCCTCAACCCCTCCCATCTATCTCTGACCACCATCCAGTCCCATCCTTCAGCTCCCCTCAACCCCTCCCATCTATCTCTGACCCACCATCCAGTCCCATCCTTCAGCTCCCCTCAACCCCTCCCATCTATCTCTGACCACCATCCAGTCCCATCCTTCAGCTCCCCTCAAACCCCTCCCATCTATCTCTGAACCACCATCCAGTCCCATCCTTCAGCTCCCCTCAACCCCTCCCATCTATCTCTGACCACCATCCAGTCCCATCCTTCAGCCACCTCAACCCCTCCCATCTATCTCTGACCACCATCCAGTCCCATCCTTCAGCTCCCCTCAACCCCTCCCATCTATCTCTGACCACCATCCAGTCCCACCCTTCAGCCCCCTCAACCCCTCCCATCTATCTCTGACCACCATCCAGTCCCATCCTTCAGCTCCCCTCAACCCCTCCCATCTATCTCTGACCACCATCCATGCCCATCCTTCAGCTCCCCTCAACCCCTCCCATCTATCTCTGACCACCATCCAGTCCCATCCTTCAGCTCCCCTCAACCCCTCCCATCTATCTCTGACCACCATCCAGTCCCATCCTTCAGCTCCCCTCAACCCCTCCCATCTATCTCTGACCACCATCCAGTCCCACCCTTCAGCTCCCCTCAACCCCTCCCATCTATCTCTGACCACCATCCAGTCCCATCCTTCAGCTCCCCTCAACCCCTCCCATCCTATCTCTGACCACCATCCAGTCCCATCCTTCAGCTCCCCTCAAACCCCTCCCATCTATCTCTGACCACCATCCAGTCCCATCCTTCAGCTCCCCTCAACCCCTCCCATCTATCTCTGACCACCATCCAGTCCCATCCTTCAGCTCCCCTCAACCCCTCCCATCTATCTCTGACCACCATCCAGTCCCATCCTTCAGCTCCCCTCAACCCCTCCCATCTATCTCTGACCACCATCCAGTCCCATCCTTCAGCTCCCCTCAACCCCTCCCATCTATCTCTGACCACCATCCAGTCCCCATCCTTCAGCTCCCTCAACCCCTCCCATCTATCTCTGACCACCATCCAGTCCCCATCCTTCAGCTCCCCTCAACCCCTCCCATCTATCTCTGACCACCATCCAGTCCCATCCCTTCAGCTCCCCTCAACCCCTCCCATCTATCTCTGACCACCATCCAGTCCCACCCTTCAGCTCCCTCAACCCCTCCCATCTATCTCTGACCACCATCCAGTCCCATCCTTCAGCTCCCCTCAACCCCTCCCATCTATCTCTGACCACCATCCAGTCCCATCCTTCAGCTCCCCTCAACCCCTCCCATCTATCTCTGACCACCATCCAGTCCCATCCTTCAGCTCCCCTCAACCCCTCCCATCTATCTCTGACCACCATCCAGTCCCATCCTTCAGCTCCCCTCATCCCCTCCCATCTATCTCTGACCACCATCCAGTCCCATCCTTCAGCTCCCCTCAACCCCTCCCATCTATCTCTGACCACCATCCAGTCCCATCCTTCAGCTCCCCTCAACCCCTCCCATCTATCTCTGACCACCATCCAGTTCCATCCTTCAGCTCCCCTCAACCCCTCCCATCTATCTCTGACCACCATCCAGTCCCCATCCTTCAGCTCCCCTCAACCCCTCCCATCTATCTCTGACCACCATCCAGTCCCATCCTTCAGCTCCCCTCAACCCCTCCCATCTATCTCTGACCACCATCCAGTCCCACCCTTCAGCTCCCCTCAACCCCTCCCATCTATCTCTGACCACCATCCAGTCCCACCCTTCAGCTCCCTCAACCCCTCCCATCTATCTCTGACCACCATCCAGTCCCATCCTTCAGCTCCCCTCAACCCCTCCCATCTATCTCTGACCACCATCCAGTCCCATCCTTCAGCTCCCCTCAACCCCTCCCATCTATCTCTGACCACCATCCAGTCCCATCCTTCAGCTCCCCTCAACCCCTCCCATCTATCTCTGACCACCATCCAGTCCCATTCTTCAGCTCCCCTCAACCCCTCCCATCTATCTCTGACCACCATCCAGTCCCCATCCTTCAGCTCCCCTCAACCCCTCCCATCTATCTCTGACCACCATCCAGTCCCCATCCTTCAGCTCCCCTCAACCCCTCCCATCTATCTCTGACCACCATCCAGTCCCATCCTTCAGCTCCCCTCAACCCCTCCCATCTATCTCTGACCACCATCCAGTCCCCATCCTTCAGCTCCCCTCAACCCCCTCCCATCTATCTCTGACCACCATCCAGTCCCCATCCTTCAGCTCCCCTCAACCCCTCCCATCTATCTCTGACCACCATCCAGTCCCATCCTTCATCTCCCCTCAACCCCTCCCATCTATCTCTGACCACCATCCAGTCCCACCCTTCAGCTCCCCTCAACCCCTCCCATCTATCTCTGACCACCATCCAGTCCCATCCTTCAGCTCCCCTCAACCCCTCCCATCTATCTCTGACCACCATCCATGCCCATCCTTCAGCTCCCCTCAACCCCCGCCCATCTATCTCTGACCACCATCCAGTCCCATCCTTCATCCCCCCTCAACCCCTCCACATCTATCTCTGACCACCATCCAGTCCCATCCTTCAGCTTCCCTCAACCCCTCCCATCTATCTCTGACCACCATCCAGTCCCATCCTTCATCTCCCCTCAACCCCTCCCATCTATCTCTGACCACCATCCAGTCCCCATCCTTCATCTCCCCTCAACCCCTCCTATCTATCTCTGACCACCATCCAGTCCCACCCTTCAGCTCCCCCTCAACCCCTCCCATCTATCTCTGACCACCATCCAGTCCCATCCTTCAGCTCCCCTCAACCCCTCCCATCTATCTCTGACCACCATCCAGTCCCATCCTTCAGCTCCCCTCAACCCCTCCCATCTATCTCTGACCACCATCCAGTCCCATCCTTCAGCTCCCCTCAACCCCTCCCATCTATCTCTGACCACCATCCAGTCCCATCCTTCAGCTCCCCTCAACCCCTCCCATCTATCTCTGACCACCATCCAGTCCCATCCTTCAGCTCCCCTCAACCCCTCCCATCTATCTCTGACCACCATCCAGTCCCATCCTTCAGCTCCCCTCAACCCCTCCCATCTATCTCTGACCACCATCCAGTCCCATCCTTCAGCTCCCCTCAACCCCTCCCATCTATCTCTGACCACCATCCAGTCCCATCCTTCAGCTCCCCTCAACCCCTCCCATCTATCTCTGACCACCATCCAGTCCCATCCTTCAGCCACCTCAACCCTCCCATCTATCTCTGACCACCATCCAGTCCCATCCTTCAGCTCCCCTCAACCCCTCCCATCTATCTCTGACCACCATCCAGTCCCCATCCTTCAGCTCCCCTCAACCCCTCCCATCTATCTCTGACCACCATCCAGTCCCATCCTTCAGCTCCCCTCAACCCCTCCCATCTATCTCTGACCACCATCCAGTCCCCATCCTTCAGCTCCCCTCAATCCCTCCCATCTATCTCTGACCACCATCCAGTCCCCATCCTTCAGCTCCCCTCAACCCCTCCCATCTATCTCTGACCACCATCCAGTCCCCACCCTTCAGCTCCCCTCAACCCCTCCCATCTATCTCTGACCACCATCCAGTCCCACCCTTCAGCTCCCCTCAACCCCTCCCATCTATCTCTGACCAACATCCAGTCCCATCCTTCAGCTCCCCTCAACCCCTCCCATCTATCTCTGACCACCATCCAGTCCCAGCCTTCCATGTATTTTTCAACTGTTCTGTGATGTTTCACTAAAGTTCTGAACCTTTCTATTATCATAGTTTCTACAGATTGTAAATTAAAGATAACATTTTCTTTGCTAAGAGTATTATTATATTATTGATCGATTAACTTCTTGGCGCTACCCATCCCGTTAGCGGGATCATTTTCATCAGCAACCGCTGAATAGCATAGCGCAACAGTCAAATAATATTACTAGAAATATTCATATTCATGAAATCACAATTGCAATATTGCAAAACACAGCTTAGCCTTTTGTTAATCCACCTGTCATCTCAGATTTTGAAATGATGCTTTACAGCGAAAGCAATCTAAGCGTTTGTGTAAGTTTACCGATAGCATAGCATAACATCATGTAACAGTATAACTTTAGACCCTCCCCTCGTGCGAACCAGGGACCCTCTGCACACATCAACAACTGACACCCACGAAGCATCGTTAACCATCGCTCCACAAAAGCCACGGCTCTTGCAGAGCAAGGGGAACTACTACTTCAAGGTCTCATAGCAAGTGACGTCACTGATTGAAACGCTATTTATCGCGCACCACTATCTAGCTAGCCGTTTCACATCCGTTACATACACTTAGCATCAGGAAGCTTGGTCACGAAAATCAGAAAAGCAATCAAATTAATCGTTTACCTTTGATGATCTTTGGATGTTTTCACTCACGAGACTCCCAGTTACACAACAAATGTTCCTTTTGTTCCATGAAGATGATTTTTATTCCCAAAATACTGACGTTTGTTTGTCGCGTTATGTTCAGAAATCCACAGGAAATAGCGGTCACGACAACGCAGACATACAGTGAGGAGAACAAGTATTTGATAACCTGGAAAATCGGCAGTCTTTCCTACTTACAAAGCATGTAGAGGTCTGTCATTTTTTATCATAGGTACACTTCAACTGTGAGAGACGGAATCTAAAACAAAAATCCAGAAAATCACATTGTGTGATTTTTAAGTAATTAATTTGTTCTCCCCACTGTATATTCCAAATAATATCCATAATGTCCACAGAAACATGTCAAACGTTTTTTATAATCAATCCTCATGTTGTTTTTAAAATACAGTGCCTTGCGAAAGTATTCGCCCCCCTTGAACTTTGCGACCTTTTGCCACATTTCAGGCTTCAAACATAAAGATATAAAACTGTATTTTTTTGTGAAGAATCAACAACAAGTTGGACACAATCATGAAGTGGAACGACATTTATTGGATATTTCAAACTTTTTTTTTTCACTTGTTGTTGATTCTTCACAAAAAAATACAGTTTTATATCTTTATGTTTGAAGCCTGAAATGTGGCAAAAGGTCGCAAAGTTCAAGGGGGCCGAATACTTTCGCAAGGCACTGTATGTGCCATGGAATCGGTACATCAAAAATCGCTTCCCAACTATTTTACAATCTATATGGCACAGCTGTACATGTTTGGTTCATAAATGAAACTGGTATATTTCTTTATGAATAACAATTTTCTTTAGACAATTTTGGTCTGCTAATAGGCCGACAGACAAGGTCCTTACTTTCTCCCCTCTCCACATTCTTGCTGTAATGCTCCAATCATTTGGTTGTAATTTTGCGTAGAGCAGACATTTCCATATGTCTGTGTTCGCTGCATGTGTGACACAACTCCACCAGTCCTATTTATGATATCATTTACAAAGATTATTCCGGTTTTACATTTTATTTTCTAAAATATGATTTTGTTTTGTTTTGTCAAATAGTATATTATAATAATATTTCATATATATATATATATATATATAACAAATATTAACAAATATTAATTATTAAATATATATATATATATTTAATAATTAATATTTGTTGTATTTCTTCTGTCTTCTCTGGATTAAACTGAAATTGCAACCAACTTTCTGTGTCTTAAAAAATGATATTTTGGAGATTATTTCATTTTCAAATAACCGAAAAGTGAGAGGTTGTAATCTGAATAAAGGGAACAAGGCTTGAACATTTCACTCTTTCTTTCTGTAGTTCTCTTCACAGTAATATTCATCCTTCTGCACCCAGCAATCAACTCTATCCAACAGTCTCTGGTGTCAGTTGCAACTCTGTCCATCAGTCTCTGGTGTCAGTTTCAACTCTATCCATCAGTCTCTGGTGTCAGTCTAAACTCTATCCATCAGTCTCTGGTGTCAGTCTCTGGTGTCAGTTTCAACTCTGTCCATCAGTCTCTGGTGTCAGTTTCAACTCTGTCCATCAGTCTCTGGTGTCAGTTTCAACTCTATCCATCAGTCTCTGGTGTCAGTCTAAACTCTATCCATCAGTCTCTGGTGTCAGTCTAAACTCTATCCATCAGTCTCTGGTGTCAGTTTCAACTCTGTCCATCAGTCTCTGCTGTCAGTTTCAACTCTATCCATCAGTCTCTGGTGTCAGTTTCAACTCAATCCAACAGTCCCTTGTGTCAGATTAATTTAGCCAAATAACATTGGTAGGCAGTTCTTCTACTGTCAATAGCATTGCTCTTTAAGTATTATTTTTGTGTTTGTAGATAACACATTCTTTCAGTTGGCGTAGCCGGTCACTGAACTGACATTATGTACGGACAGTAATACCTTCGTATGTTGTGAATCAGACTGAAACCCAATCTCTCTCTGTCCTGAATTTACTGAGTAAAACCTGGGGTCTATTTTCAGAAGGTTACAATGTTAACAGAACATTTAGAAAGAAAAACAAGTCCACAGGCGCATCGATGACACAAGAGAAGAAAAGTACTAAAAAAATACACATCTCTCAATTGGACACCATATGCCTTGTTGATTGATCGGTTACCATGGGAGAACAGGGGGAGAGAGAAAAAATGACTCAAATCCACCCAAACCATCAACAATCTGTCCTTATTCTGCAAAGCAGATCTTTTTTGTAATTCTTTTTTTAGGTCTGCTCATTTCAGCCTCTGTATCTCTGTCCTTATTCTAAAAAAGCAGAGCAAATCTTGATTCTTTTTTTAGGTCTGCTCTGCTCTACACTGTCACTACCCAGCTAGCACGTAATGTTCTGAGAACCATTTGTTTCGTAGAGCTTGGTGAGAGCGTGGTTGTCCTAATGGTTATTTAGCATACAACCTTCCGACAACATTCAGGAAGTGGTGCAGGACATCCAGCTAGCACATAACATTCCCAAGAACCACATCTCTCAGGTGGGAATTTCAGTACTTCAGTATAACGTCTAATACAGGTTCCCCCATCGTTCTATTTAAACTTTCAATAAAAAAAAATTTTTTTTTCAATGTGTAACGTTCATAGAATGTTCTAAGAATGTCATTTAAAAACATATACATTCTGTTCTCTACGTCAATATAACTCTGTCTATTCTCTATCTTCTTAAGGGTGTTCAAGTGTGTTGGCCACGCCACACTCCAAACCTGATCTTAAATGAGCGCTTGTTTCCTTTGAAATAGGTTCTGTTTGAATAGACTAAAATGAACAGCTTCGTATGAGTTTTTAAAAAACATGTCATGCTAGCTGCATCCTGGTGGTGCAGTGGACTAATTAACTAACAGGTGAACATATGCATCCTGGTGGTGCAGTGGACTAATTAACTAACAGGTGAACATATGCATCCTGGTGGTGCAGTGGACTAATTAACTAACAGGTGAACATATGCATCCTGGTGGTGCAGTGGACTAATTAACTAACAGGTGAACATATGCATCCTGGTGGTGCAGTGGACTAATTAACTAACAGGTGAACATATGCATCCTGGTGGTGCAGTGGACTAATTAACTAACAGGTGAACATATGCATCCTGGTGGTGCAGTGGACTAATTAACTAACAGGTGAACATATGCATCCTGGTGGTGCAGTGGACTAATTAACTAACAGGTGAACATATGCATCCTGGTGGTGCAGTGGACTAATTAACTAACAGGTGAACATATGCATCCTGGTGGTGCAGTGGACTAATTAACTAACAGGTGAACATATGTTCAAATCTCACTGACTCTGTACCACAATAAAAAAAGTAATGTGTTTGAATGATTAATGCAAAAGTAAATAAATGTCCTATTTGTGCTCAGAGTTCAAAACAGTTCAACGAAGCCAGCAGTGTTTACTAAACCTTTTCTCGAAACATGTTCTCAGAACGTTAATAAAAACCTCTCAGGAAAACTTTCAGGGAACTGTTTCAGTATGATATCATGGAGTCCGGGGAACAGTCCGGCTAGTCGAATACCTATCAACTAGACTCCGTAACAGGAACCATCGTAAAACATTCCGTTCTTAGAACGTTTAAAATATAGATATGTGTTTTACTGGTCTGGAAACCAATGGGAAACCCAAAAACGTACGTTCCCACAACTTCCAAGGAACAAAATGTGCTAGCTGGGTACAGACCCTCTGGAGATGTTGATCTGCGTCACTCCTCCTCTTCTCGTTTGAATGAAAAGAGAACAGGTCCTCGAGGGGGGCAGGACTCTGAGTTCAAGCCCCCAGATGTCATCCACTCCACCACCCGGACCCTCACATAACCTATCTAACCCTTCATGTGTAACATTGTATTTATTTTTATAAATATAAATCCACACTCCCCTCCTCCTCCTCCCCCTCCTCCTCCTCCTCCTCCTCCTCCTCCTCCCCCTCCTCCTCCTCCTCCTCCTCCCCCTCCTCCTCCTCCTCCCCCTCCTCCTCCTCCTCCTCCTCCTCCTCACCCTCCTCCTCCTCCTCCTCCCCCCCTCCTCCTCCCCCCCCTCCTCCTCCTCCTCCTCCTCCTCCTCCTCCCCCCCCCTCCTCCTCCCCTCCTCCTCCCAGAGCTGACAAGATACAAATCTGTCGTTCTACCCCCTGAACAGCCAGTTAACCCCAGTTCCGAGGCCGTCATTGAAAATAAGAATTTATTCTTAACTGACTTGCCTAGTTAAATAAAGGTAAAAAAATAGCTTGTGTGTAGATTGCTGACCATTTGTATTTATTAAATCCATTTTAGAATAAGGCGTAACGTAACAAATTGTGGAAAAAGTCAAGGGGCCAGGTATACCTGTATAATCAGAAAGTATTCAGCTCTGGAGACTTGTTCCACAACACAGGTGTACTGAGTAATCATAGTCAGATCAAAGTTCCCCTTTACACAGGTGTACTGAGTCATCATAGTCAGATCAAAGTTCCCCTTTACACAGGTGTACTGAGTCATCATAGTCAGATCAAAGTTCCCCTTTACACAGGTGTACTGAGTCATCATAGTCAGATCAAAGTTCCCCTTTACACAGGTGTACTGAGTCATCATAGTCAGATCAAAGTTCCCCTTTACACAGGTGTACTGAGTCATCATAGTCAGATCAAAGTTCCCCTTTACACAGGTGTACTGAGTCATCATAGTCAGATCAAAGTTCCCCTTTACACAGGTGTACTGAGTCATCATAGTCAGATCAAAGTTCCCCTTTACACAGGTGTACTGAGTCATCATAGTCAGATCAAAGTTCCCCTTTAAACGAACAGTGATGTCAGAAGTGAGAGGTCAACCCGAAAAACTACAAATGCTCACTTCACAATGAAGTGACATTTTCCCTCATAAAACAGGTAAGTATTGCAAACACACAAACACACTCTTTCCCTTTCTGTCTCCTCCCTCCCACCTCCCTCTCTGTCTCCCCCTGCGCTCCCTCTCTGTCTCCTCCCTTCCTCCTCCCTCTCTGTCTCCTCCCTTCCTCCTCCCTCTCTGTCTCCTCCCTCCCTCCTCCCTCTCTTCCTCCCTCCTCCCTCTCTGTCTCCTCCCTTCCTCCTCCCTCTCTGTCTCCTCCCTTCCTCCTCCCTCTCTGTCTCCTCCCTCCCACCTCCCTCTCTGTCTCCTCCTCCTCCCTCTCTGTCTCTTCCCTCCTCTCTCTTTGTCTCCTCCTCCCTCCCTCTCTGTCTCCCCCTGCCCTCCCTCTCTGTCTCCTCCCTCCTCCCTCTCTGTCTCCTCCCTCCTTCCTCCCTCTCTGTCTCCTCCCTCCTCCCTCTGTCTCCTCCCTCTCTGTCTCCTCCCTCCCTCCTCCCTCTCTGTCTCCTCCCTCCCACCTCCCTCTCTGTCTCCTCCCTCCCACCTCCCTCTCTGTCTCCTCCCTCCTCCCCCTGCCCTCCCTCTCTGTCTCCTTCCTCCTCCCTCTCTGTCTCCTCCCTCCTTCCTCCCTCTCTGTCTCCCACTGCCCTCCCTCTCTGTCTCCTCCCTTCCTCCTCCCTCTCTGTCTCCTCCCTTCCTCCTCCCTCTCTGTCTCCTCCCTCCCTCCTCCCTCTCTGTCCCCTCCCTCCCACCTCCCTCTCTGTCTCCTCCCTCCCACCTCCCTCTCTGTCTCCTCCCTACCTCCTCCCTCTCTGTCTCCTTCCTCCCTCCTCCCTCTCTGTCTCCTTCCTCCCTCCTCCCTCTCTGTCTCCTCCCTCCCACCTCCCTCTCTGTCTCCTTCCTCCCTCCTCCCTCTCTGTCTCCTCCCTTCCTCCTCCCTCTCTGTCTCCTCCCTTCCTCCTCCCTCTCTGTCTCCTCCCTCCCACCTCCCTCTCTGTCTCCTCCCTCCTCCCTCTCTGTCTCCTCCCTCCTCTCTCTTTGTCTCCTCCTCCTCCCTCTCTGTCTCCCCCTGCCCTCCCTCTCTGTCTCCTCCCTCCTCCCTCTCTGTCTCCTCCCTCCTTCCTCCCTCTCTGTCTCCCCCTGCCCTCCCTCTCTGTCTACCCCTGCCCTCCCTCTCTGTTTCCTCCCTTCCTCCTCCCTCTCTGTCTCCTCCCTCCCTCCTCCCTCTCTGTCTCCTCCCTCCCTCCTCCCTCTCTGTCTCCTTCCTCCCACCTCCCTCTCTGTCTCCTCCCTCCCTCCTCCCTCTCTGTCTCCTTCCTCCCTCCTCCCTCTCTGTCTCCTTCCTCCTTCCTCCCTCCTCCCTCTCTGTCTCCTCCCTCCCACCTCCCTCTCTGTCTCCTTCCTCCCTCCTCCCTCTCTGTCTCCTCCCTCCTCCCTCCTCCCTCCTCCCTCCTCCCTCTCTGTCTCCTCCCTCCCTCCTCCCTCTCTGTCTCCTCCCTCCTCCCTCTCTGTCTCCTCCTTCCTCCCTCTCTGTCTCCTTCCTCCCTCCTCCCTCCTCCCTCTCTGTCTCCTCCCTCCTCCCTCTCTGTCTCCTCCCTCCCTCCTCCCTCTCTGTCTCCTCCCTCCCTCCTCCCTCTCTGTTTCCTTCCTCCCTCCTACCTCTCTGTTTTCTCCCTCCCTCCTCCCTCTCTGTCTCCTTCCTCCCTCCTCCCTCTCTGTCTCCTTCCTCCCTGCTCCCTCTCTGTCTCCCCGGACATGTACTAGTCTGTGGCCTAAATGCCAGAACCGGATAAGAACCTGACAGGGAGACCAACACCTACCTGGAGATGACAGGGAGACCAACACCTACCTGGAGATGACAGGGAGACCAACACCTACCTGGAGATGACAGGGAGACCAACACCTACCTGGAGGTGACAGAGGGACCTGGAGTTGACAGGGGAACCAACACCTACCTGGAGGTGACAGGGGGACCAACACCTGCCTGGAGGTGACAGGGGGACCAACACCTACCTGGAGGTGACAGGGGGACCAACACCTACCTGGAGGTGACAGGGGGACCAACACCTACCTGGAGGTGACAGAGGGACCTGGAGGTGACAGAGGGACCAACACCTACCTGGAGGTGACAGGGAGACCAACACCTACCTGGAGGTGACAGGGGGAACCAACACCTACCTGGAGATGACAGGGGGAACCAACACCTACCTGGAGGTGACAGGGGGACTAACACCTACCTGGAGGTGACAGGGAGACAAACACCTACCTGGAGGTGACAGGGGGACCTGGAGGTGACAAAGGGACCTGGAGGTGACAGGGAGACCAACACCTACCTGGAGGTGACAGGGGGACCTGGAGGTGACAGGGAGACAAACACCTACCTGGAGGTGACAGGGGGACCTGGAGGTGACAAAGGGACCTGGAGGTGACAGGGAGACCAACACCTACCTGGAGGTGACAGGGGGACCTGGAGGTGACAAAGGGACCTGGAGGTGACAGAGGGACCTGGAGGTGACAGGGGGACCAACACCTACCTAGAGGTGACAGGGAGACAAACACCTACCTGGAGGTGACAGAGGGACCTGGAGGTGACAGGGGGACCAACACCTACCTGGAGGTGACAGGGAGACCAACACCTACCTGGAGGTGACAGGGGAACCAACACCTACCTGGAGGTGACAGGGAGACCAACACCTACCTGGAGGTGACAGGGGGACCAACACCTACCTGGAGGTGACAGGGAGACCAACACCTACCTGGAGGTGACAGGGGGACCTGGAGGTGACAGAGGGACCTGGAGGTGACAGTGGGACCAACACCTACCTGGAGGTGACAGGGGGACCTGGAGGTGACAGGGAGACAAACACCTACCTGGAGGTGACAGGGGGACCTGGAGGTGACAAAGGGACCTGGAGGTGACAGGGAGACCAACACCTACCTGGAGGTGACAGGGGGACCTGGAGGTGACAAAGGGACCTGGAGGTGACAGGGAGACCAACACCTACCTGGAGGTGACAGGGGGACCTGGAGGTGACAAAGGGACCTGGAGGTGACAGAGGGACCTGGAGGTGACAGGGGGACCAACACCTACCTGGAGGTGACAGGGAGACCAACACCTACCTGGAGGTGACAGGGGAACCAACACCTACCTGGAGGTGACAGGGAGACCAACACCTACCTGGAGGTGACAGGGAGACCAACACCTACCTGGAGGTGACAGGGAGACCAACACCTACCTGGAGGTGACAGGGGAACCAACACCTACCTGGAGGTGACAGGGGAACCAACACCTACCTGGAGGTGACAGGGGAACCAACACCTACCTGGAGGTGACAGGGGAACCAACACCTACCTGGAGGTGACAGGGGAACCAACACCTACCTGGAGGTGACAGGGAGACCAACACCTACCTGGAGGTGACAGGGGGACCTGGAGGTGACAGAGGGACCTGGAGGTGACAGGGGGACCAACACCTACCCCCCCCCCCCCCCCGGCACAACTATGACAACATAATCAACAAAAACAGGTCACAAGTCCTGCAGCTCTTTCGCAAGCTGGGTCTGTACATAGTCATAGTTAACAAAAATGACAAATGGATAAAGAATGGAAAAACTAAGGAAGAAATTGAAAGAACTATCCAATGTAAAACATAGAGACCCAGAAAACCCGAGTCTTCACCTTCACTATGGTGAATCACTAAAATAATACAGAAATACACTACAGAAATAGAAGGAACAGCATGTCAGAAATCAGCTCAATGTCATTGAAGAATCCATAGACTAGAATAGAATCTATCCACTTCTGGGAAAATTGGAACACGCTAAACAATCAACACAAAGAGTTATCTATCCAAAACAGAGAGATGTCTGGGTAAACCACTTCTCCAATCTGTTTGGCTCAATAACCAAGAACAAACAGCAAAAACATATACATGATCAATACAAATCTTAGAATCAACTATTAAAGACCAGAACCCACTGGATTCCAGAACCCACTGGATTCCAGAACCCACTGGATTCCAGAACCCACTGGATTCCAGAACACACTGGATTCTCCAATTACATTGCATGAACTACAGGACAACATACAAACCCTCCAACCCAAAAAGGCCTGTGGTGTTGATGGTATCCTTAATGAAATGATCAAATATACAGACAACAAATTCCAATTGTCTATACTAAAACTCTTTAACATCATCCTCAGCTCTGGCATCTTCCTCAATATTTGGATCTGAGGACTGATCACCCCAATCCACAAAAGTGGAGACAAATTTGAACCCAATAACTACTGTGGGACATGCGTCAACAGCAACCTTGGGAAAATCCTCTGCATTATCATTAACAGCAGATTTCCTCAGTGAAAACAATGTACTGAGCAAATGTCAAATTGGCATTTTACCAAATTACCGTACGTCAGACCACGTATTCACCCTGCTAATTGACAAACAAACAAACCAAAACAAAGGCAAAGTCTTCTCATGCTTTGTTGATTTCAAAAAAGCTTTGACTCAATGTGGCATATGAGGGTCTGCTATACAAACTGATGGAAAGTGGTGTTGGGGGTAAAACAAACAACATTATAAAATCCATGTACACAAACAACAAGTATGTGGTTAAAATTGGCAAAATAACACACACATTTCTTTCCACAGGGCCGGGGGGGTGAGACCACAAATACAAATTCCATCTCGACACCATTACCCTAGAGCACACAACAAAAACTATAAAACCTTGATCTAAACATCAACGCCACAGGTAACTTCCACAAAGCTGTGAACGATCTGAGAGACAAGAAGGGCCATTAAAAGAAACAAAACATTTGACATACAAATGGGACAAACATGCACGCAGAATTCTGCAAAATATATCCTCCGTGTCCAACGTAGAACCGCTCTCCTGAAAGTTCTTGATGATCCGATAAATGGTTGATTTAGGTGCAATCTTACTGGCAGCAATATCCTTCCCTGTGAAGCCCTTTTTGGGCAAAGCAATGATGACGGCACGTGTTTCCTTGCAGGTAACCATGGTTGACAGAGGAAGAACAATGGTTCCGAACACCACCCTCCTTTTGAAGCTTCCAGTCGGTTATTCAAACTCAATCAGCATCAATCTAATTCTCACTTTCTCTATTTCTTTCTCTCTCTCGGAGGACCTGAGCCCTAGGACCAGGCCTCAGGAATACCTGACATGATGACTCCTTGCTGTCCTCAGTCCACCTGGCCGTGCTGCTGCTCCAGTTTAATCTGTTCTGCCTTATTTTTATTGGACCATGCTGGTCATTTATGAACATTTGAACATCTTGGCCATGTTCTGTTATAATCTCCACCCAGCACAGCCAGAAGAGGACTGGCCACCCCACATAGCCTGGTTCCTCTCTAGGTTTCTTCCTAGGTTTTGGCCTTTCTAGGGAGTTTTTCCTAGCCACCGTGCTTCTACACCTGCATTGCTTGCTGTTTGGGGTTTTAGGCTGGGTTTCTGTACAGCACTTTGAGATATCAGATGATGTACGAAGGGCTATATAAATAAATTTGATTTTTTTGATTTGATTGATTTGATTTGATGACAGAGTGACCTCCAGCCTTGTCCTCGTCAACACTCACACCTGTGTTAACGAGAGAATCACTGACATGATATCAGCTTGTCCTTTTGTGGCAGGGCTGAAATGCAGTGGAAATGTTTTTGGGGGATTCAGCTCATTTGCATGGCAAAGAGAGACTTTGCAATTAATCTGATCACTCTTCATAACATTCTGGAGTATATGCAAATTGCCTTCATAAAAACTGAGCCAGCAGACGTTGTGAAAATTAATATGTGTCATTATCAAAACTTTTGGCCACGACTGTACATGTTCATGCTAACACACACTGAGGTATACTGTACATGCTAACACACACTGAGATATACTGTACATGCTAACACACTGAGGTATACTGTACATGCTAACACACACTGAGATATACTGTACATGCTAACACACACTGAGATATACTGTACATGCTAACACACTGAGATATACTGTACATGCTAACACACACTGAGGTATACTGTACATGCTAACACACACTGAGGTATACTGTACATGCTAACACACACTGAGATATACTGTACATGCTAACACACACTGAGATATACTGTACATGCTAACACACTGAGATATACTGTACATGCTAACACACACTGAGATATACTGTACATGCTAACACACACTGAGGTATACTGTACATGCTAACACACTGAGATATACTGTACATGCTAACACACACTGAGGTATACTGTACATGCTAACACACACTGAGATATACTGTACATGCTAACACACACTGAGATATACTGTACATGCTAACACACTGAGATATACTGTACATGCTAACACACACTGAGATATACTGTACATGCTAACACACACTGAGGTATACTGTACATGCTAACACACTGAGATATACTGTACATGCTAACACACACTGAGATATACTGTACATGCTAACACACACTGAGATATACTGTACATGCTAACACACATTGGGATATACTGTACATGCTAACACACTGAGATATACTGTACATGCTAACACACACTGAGGTATACTGTACATGCTAACACACACTGAGATATACTGTACATGCTAACACACACTGAGATATACTGTACATGCTAACACACTGAGATATACTGTACATGCTAACACACACTGAGATATACTGTTCATGCTATCACACACTGAGATATACTGTTCATGCTAACACACACTGAGGTATACTGTACATGCTAACACACTGAGATATACTGTACATGCTAACACACACTGAGATATACTGTTCATGCTAACACACACTGAGATATACTGTTCATGCTAACACACACTGAGGTATACTGTACATGCTAACACACTGAGATATACTGTACATGCTAACACACACTGAGGTATACTGTACATGCTAACACACACTGAGATATACTGTACATGCTAACACACACTGAGGTATACTGTACATGCTAACACACACTGAGATATTCTGTACATGCTAACACACACTGAGATATACTGTACATGCTAACACACACTGAGATATACTGTACATGCTAACACACATTGGGATATACTGTACATGCTAACACACATTGGGATATACTGTACATGCTAACACACTGAGATATACTGTACATGCTAACACACATTGGGATAAACTGTACATGCTAACACACTGAGATATACTGTACATGCTAACACACACTGAGATATACTGTACATGCTAACACACTGAGATATACTGTACATGCTAACACACACTGAGATATACTGTACATGCTAACACACACTGAGATATACTGTACATGGTAACACACTGAGATATACTGTACATGCTAACACACACTGAGATATACTGTACATGCTAACACACCACTGATATATACTGTACATGCTAACACACACTGAGATATACTGTACATGCTAACACACTGAGATATACTGTACATGCTAACACACACTGAGATATACTGTACATGCTAACACACACTGAGGTATACTGTACATGCTAACACACTGAGATATACTGTACATGCTAACACACTGAGATATACTGTACATGCTAACACACACTGAGATATACTGTACATGCTAACACACACTGAGATATACTGTACATGCTAACACACACTGAGATATACTGTACATGCAAACACACACTGAGATATACTGTACATGCTAACACACACTGAGATATACTGTACATGCGACACACACTGAGATATACTGTACATGCTAACACACTGAGATATACTGTACATGCTAACACACACTGAGATATACTGTACATGCTAACACACACTGAGATATACTGTACATGCTAACACACTGAGATATACTGTACATGCTAACACACCATTGGGATATACTGTACATGCTAACACACACTGAGATATACTGTACATGCTAAACACACTGAGATATACTGTACATGCTAACACACACTGAGATATACTGTACATGCTAACACACTGAGATATACTGTACATGCTAACACACTGAGATATACTGTACATGCTAACACACACTGAGATATACTGTACATGCTAACACACTGAGATATACTGTACATGCTAACACACTGAGATATACTGTACATGCTAACACACTGAGATATACTGTACATGCTAACACACTGAGATATACTGTACATGCTAACAAATGCTAAACTTTTGGCCACGACTGTACTATATAGGGAATAGGGAACCGTTTGTGACACATAGTAAGGGCTATAAATGGCAGGTGAAGATGTAGATGAGGTATGTCTCTTGATCAACGAGAGGGTGTAACCGTGTTAGAGGGTGTAACTGTGTAGAGGGTGTAACTGTGTTAGAGGTGTAACTGTGTTAGAGGGTGTAACTGTGTTAGAGTGTAACTGTGTAGAGGGTGTAACCATATTAGAGGTGTAACTGTGTTAGAGGGTGTAACTGTGTTAGAGATGTAACTGTGTTAGAGGGTGAACTGTGTTAGAGGGTGTAACTGTGTTAGAGGGTATACTGGGTTAGAGGGTGTAACTGCGTTAGAGGGGTAACTGGGTTAGAGGTGTACTGCGTTAGAGGGGTAACTGTGTTAGAGGGTGTAACTGTGTTAGAGATGTAACTGTTTTAGAGGGTGTAACTGTGTTAGAGGGTGTAACTGTGTTAGAGGGTATAACTGGGTTAGAGGGTGTAACTGCGTTAGAGGGGTAACTGGGTTAGAGGGTGTAACTGCGTTAGAGGGCTAACTGTGTTAGAGGGTGTAACTGTGTTAGAGGGTGTAACTATGTTAGAGGTGTAACTGTGTTAGAGGGTGTAACTGTGTTAGAGATGTAACTGTGTTAGAGGGTGTAACTGTGTTAGAGGGTGTAACTGTGTTAGAGGGTATAACTGGGTTAGAGGGTGTAACTGCGTTAGAGGGGTAACTGGGTTAGAGGGTGTAACTGCGTTAGAGGGGTAACTGTGTTAGAGGGTGTAACTGTGTTAGAGGGGTAACTGTGTTAGAGGGTGTAACTGTGTTAGAGGGTGTAACTGCGTTAGAGGGGTAACTGTGTTAGAGGGTGTAACTGTGTTAGAGGGTGTAACTGCGTTAGAGGGGTAACTGTGTTAGAGGGTGTAACTGTGTTCGAGGTGTAACTGCGTTAGAGGGGTAACTGTGTTAGAGGGTGTAACTGTGTTAGAGGGTGTAACTGTGTTAGAGGGTGTAACTGCGTTAGAGGGTGTAACTGTGTTCGAGGGTGTAACTGTGTTAGAGGGGTAACTGTGTTAGAGGTGTAATGTGTAACTGCATTAGAGGGTGTAACTGTGTTCGAGGGTGTAACTGCGTTAGAGGGGTAACTGTGTTAGAGGGTGTAACTGTGTTAGAGGGTGTAACTGTGTTAGAGGGTGTAACTGCGTTAGAGGGTGTAACTGTGTTCGAGGGTGTAACTGTGTTAGAGGGGTAACTGTGTTAGAGGTGTAATGTGTAACTGCATTAGAGGGTGTAACTGTGTTAGAGGGTGTAACTGCGTTAGAGGGTGTAACTGTGTTAGAGGGTGTAACTGAGTTAGAGGGTGTAACTGTGTTAGAGGGTGTAACGTGTAACTGCATTAGAGGGTGTAACTGTGTTAGAGGGTGTAACTGTGTTAGAGATGTAACTGTGTTAGAGGGTGTAACTGTGTTAGAGAGTGTAACTGTGTTAGAGGGTATAACTGTGTTAGAGGGTGTAACTGTGTTAGAGGGTGTAACTGTGTTAGAGGGTGTAACGTGTAACTGCATTAGAGGGTGTAACTGTGTTAGAGGGTGTAACTGTGTTAGAGATGTAACTGTGTTAGAGGGTGTAACTGTGTTAGAGAGTGTAACTGTGTTAGAGGGTATAACTGTGTTAGAGGGTGTAACTGTGTTAGAGGGTGTAACTGTGTTAGAGGGTGTAACTGCGTTAGAGGGTGTAACTGTGTTCGAGGGTGTAACTGTGTTAGAGGGGTAACTGTGTTAGAGGTGTAATGTGTAACTGCATTAGAGGGTGTAACTGTGTTAGAGGGTGTACCTGCGTTAGAGGGTGTAACTGTGTTAGAGGGTGTAACTGAGTTAGAGGGTGTAACTGCATTAGAGGGATAACTGTGTTAGAGGGTGTAACTGTGTTAGAGGGGTAACTGTGTTAGAGGGTGTAAACGTGTAACTGCATTAGAGGGTGTAACTGTGTTAGAGGGTGTAACTGTGTTAGAGATGTAACTGTGTTAGAGGGTGTAACTGTGTTAGAGAGTGTAACTGTGTTAGAGGGTATAACTGTGTTAGAGGGTGTAACTGCATTAGAGGGTGTTACTGTGTTAGATGGTGTAACTGCGTTAGAGGGGTAACTGTGTTAGAGGGTGTAACTGTGTTAGAGGGGTAACTGTGTTAGAGGGTGTAACTGTGTTAGAGGGTGTAACTGTATTAGAGGGTGTAACTGTGTTAGAGATGTAACTGTGTTAGAGGGTGTAACTGTTTTAGAGGGTGTAACTGTGTTAGAGGGTATAACTGTTTTAGAGGGTGTAACTGTGTTAGAGGGTATAACTGTGTTAGAGGGTGTCGCTGCGTTAGAGGGGTAACTGTGTTAGAGGTGTAACTGTGTTAGAGGGTGTAACTGTGTTAGAGGTGTAACTATGTTAGAGGTGTAAATGCGTTAGAGGGTGTAACTGTGTTAGAGGGTGTAACTGTGTTAGAGGGTGTAACTGTGTTAGAGGGTGTAACTGTGTTAGAGATGTAACTGTGTTAGAGGGTGTAACTGTGTTAGAGGGTATAACTGTGTTAGAGGGTGTAAACTGTGTTAGAGGGTGTAACTGTGTTAGAGGGTGTAACTGCGTTAGAGGGTGTAACTGCGTTAGAGGGTGTAACTGAATTAGAGGGTGTAACTGTGTTAGAGGGTGTAACTGTGTTAGAGGGTGTAACTGCGTTAGAGGGGTAACTGTGTTAGAGGGGTAACTGTGTTAGAGGGTGTAACGTGTAACTGCATTAGAGGGTGTAACTGTGTTAGAGGGTGTAACTGTGTTAGAGGGTGTAACTGCGTTAGAGGGTGTTACTGTGTTAGAGGGTGTAACTGTGTTAGAGGGTGTAACTGTGTTAGAGGGTGTAACTGTGTTAGAGGGTGTAACTGTGTTAGAGAGTGTAACCGTGTTAGAGGGTATAACTGTGTTAGAGGGTGTAACTGCGTTAGAGGGTGTTACTGTGTTAGAGGGTGTAACTGCGTTAGAGGGGTAACTGTGTTAGAGGGTGTAACTGTGTTAGAGGGGTAACTGCGTTAGAGGGATAACTGTGTTAGAGGGTGTAACTGTGTTAGAGGGGTAACTGTGTTAGAGGGTGTAAACGTGTAACTGCATTAGAGGGTGTAACTGTGTTAGAGGGTGTAACTGTGTTAGAGGGTGTAACTGTGTTAGAGGGTGTAACTGTGTTAGAGATGTAACTGTGTTAGAGGGTGTAACTGTGTTAGAGAGTGTAACTGTGTTAGAGGGTATAACTGTGTTAGAGGGTGTAACTGCGTTAGAGGGTGTTACTGTGTTAGATGGTGTAACTGCGTTAGAGGGGTAAACTGCGTTAGAGGGTGTAACTGTGTTAGAGGTGTAACTGAGTTAGAGGGTGTAACTGTGTTAGAGGGTGTAACTGCGTTAGAGGGTGTAACTGCGTTAGAGGGTGTAACTGTGTTAGAGGGGTAACTGTGTTAGAGGTGTAATGTGTAACTGCATTAGAGGGTGTAACTGTGTTAGAGGGTGTAACTGCGTTAGAGGGTGTAACTGTGTTAGAGGGTGTAACTGTGTTAGAGGGTGTAACTGCATTAGAGGGATAACTGTGTTAGAGGGTGTAACTGTGTTAGAGGGGTAACTGTGTTAGAGGGTGTAAACGTGTAACTGCATTAGAGGGTGTAACTGTGTTAGAGGGTGTAACTGTGTTAGAGGGTGTAACTGCGTTAGAGGGTGTAACTGTGTTAGAGGGTGTAACGTGTAACTGCATTAGAGGGTGTAACTGTGTTAGAGGGTGTAACTGTGTTAGAGGTGTAACTGTGTTAGAGGGTGTAACTGTGTTAGAGGTGTAACTATGTTAGAGGTGTAAATGCGTTAGAGGGTGTAACTGTGTTAGAGGGTGTAACTGTGTTAGAGGGTGTAACTGTGTTAGAGGGTGTAACTGTGTTAGAGATGTAACTGTGTTAGAGGGTGTAACTGTGTTAGAGGGTATAACTGTGTTAGAGGGTGTAACTGTGTTAGAGGGTGTAACTGTGTTAGAGGGTGTAACTGCGTTAGAGGGTGTAACTGTGTTAGAGGGGTAACTGTGTTAGAGGTTGTAACTGTGTTAGAGGGGTAACTGTATTAGAGGTGTAATGTGTAACTGCATTAGAGGGTGTAACTGTGTTAGAGGGTGTAACTGCGTTAGAGGGTGTAACTGTGTTAGAGGGTGTAACTGAGTTAGAGGGTGTAACTGCATTAGAGGGATAACTGTGTTAGAGGGTGTAACTGTGTTAGAGGGGTAACTGTGTTCGAGGGTGTAAACGTGTAACTGCATTAGAGGGTGTAACTGTGTTAGAGGGTGTAACTGTGTTAGAGGGTGTAACTGTGTTAGAGAAGTAACTGTGTTAGAGGGTGTAACTGTGTTAGAGGGTGTAACTGCGTTAGAGGGTGTTACTGTGTTAGATGGTGTAACTGCGTTAGAGGGGTAACTGTGTTAGAGGGTGTAACTGTGTTAGAGGGGTAACTGTGTTAGAGGGTGTAACTGTGTTAGAGGGTGTAACTGCATTAGAGGGTGTAACTGTGTTAGAGATGTAACTGTGTTAGAGGGTGTAACTGTTTTAGAGGGTGTAACTGTGTTAGAGGGTATAACTGTGTTAGAGGGTGTAACTGCGTTAGAGGGTGTTACTGTGTTAGAGGGTGTAACTGCGTTAGAGGGGTAACTGTGTTAGAGGGTGTAACTGTGTTAGAGGGGTAACTGCGTTAGAGGGATAACTGTGTTAGAGGGTGTAACTGTGTTAGAGGGGTAACTGTGTTAGAGGGTGTAAACGTGTACTGCATTAGAGGGTGTAACTGTGTTAGAGGGTGTAACTGTGTTAGAGGGTGTAACTGTGTTAGAGGGTGTAACTGTGTTAGAGATGTAACTGTGTTAGAGGGTGTAACTGTGTTAGAGAGTGTAACTGTGTTAGAGGGTATAACTGTGTTAGAGGGTGTAACTGCGTTAGAGGGTGTTACTGTGTTAGATGGTGTAACTGCGTTAGAGGGGTAACTGCGTTAGAGGGTGTAACTGTGTTAGAGGTGTAACTGAGTTAGAGGGTGTAACTGTGTTAGAGGGTGTAACTGTGTTAGAGGGTGTAACTGCGTTAGAGGGTGTAACTGTGTTAGAGGGTGTAACTGTGTTAGAGGGTGTAATGTGTAACTGCATTAGAGGGTGTAACTGTGTTAGAGATGTAACTGCGTTAGAGGGTGTAACTGTGTTAGAGGGTATAACTGTGTTAGAGGGTGTAACTGTGTTAGAGGGTGTAACTGTGTTAGAGGGTGTAACTGCGTTAGAGGGTGTAACTGTGTTCGAGGGTGTAACTGTGTTAGAGGGGTAACTGTGTTAGAGGTGTAATGTGTAACTGCATTAGAGGGTGTAACTGTGTTAGAGGGTGTAACTGCGTTAGAGGGTGTAACTGTGTTAGAGGGTGTAACTGAGTTAGAGGGTGTAACTGCATTAGAGGGATAACTGTGTTAGAGGGTGTAACTGTGTTAGAGGGGTAACTGTGTTAGAGGGTGTAAACGTGTAACTGCATTAGAGGGTGTAACTGTGTTAGAGGGTGTAACTGTGTTAGAGGGTGTAACTGTGTTAGAGATGTAACTGTGTTAGAGGGTGTAACTGTGTTAGAGAGTGTAACTGTGTTAGAGGGTATAACTGTGTTAGAGGGTGTAACTGCGTTAGAGGCTGTTACTGTGTTAGATGGTGTAACTGCGTTAGAGGGGTAACTGTGTTAGAGGGTGTAACTGTGTTAGAGGGGTAACTGTGTTAGAGGGTGTAACTGTGTTAGAGGGTGTAACTGCATAAGAGGGTGTAACTGTGTTAGAGATGTAACTGTGTTAGAGGGTGTAACTGTTTTAGAGGGTGTAACTGTGTTAGAGGGTATAACTGTGTTAGAGGGTGTAACTGCGTTAGAGGGGTAACTGTGTTAGAGGTGTAACTGTGTTAGAGGGTGTAACTGTGTTAGAGGTGTAACTATGTTAGAGGTGTAAATGCGTTAGAGGGTGTAACTGTGTTAGAGGGTGTAACTGTGTTAGAGGGTGTAACTGTGTTAGAGATGTAACTGTGTTAGAGGGTGTAACTGTGTTAGAGGGTGTAACTGTGTTAGAGGGTATAACTGTGTTAGAGGGTGTAACTGTGTTAGAGGGTGTAACTGTGTTAGAGGGTGTAACTGCGTTAGAGGGTGTACCTGCGTTAGAGGGTGTAACTGAATTAGAGGGTGTAACTGTGTTAGAGGGTGTAACTGTGTTAGAGGGGGTAACTGTGTTAGAGGGTGTAACTGTGTTAGAGGGTGTAACTGAATTAGAGGGTGTAACTGTGTTAGAGGGTGTAACTGTGTTAGAGGGTGTAACTGCGTTAGAGGGGTAACTGTGTTAGAGGGGTAACTGCGTTAGAGGGTGTAACGTGTAACTGCATTAGAGGGTGTAACTGTGTTAGAGGGTGTAACTGTGTTAGAGGGTGTAACTGCGTTAGAGGGTGTTACTGTGTTAGAGGGTGTAACTGCGTTAGAGGGGTAACTGTGTTAGAGGGTGTAACTGTGTTAGAGGGGTAACTGCATTAGAGGGTGTAACTGTGTTAGAGGGTGTAACTGTGTTCGAGGGTGTAACTGTGTTAGAGGGGTAACTGTGTTAGAGGTGTAATGTGTAACTGCATTAGAGGGTGTAACTGTGTTAGAGGGTGTAACTGCGTTAGAGGGTGTAACTGTGTTAGAGGGTGTAACTGAGTTAGAGGGTGTAACTGCATTAGAGGGATAACTGTGTTAGAGGGTGTAACTGTGTTAGAGGGGTAACTGTGTTAGAGGGTGTAAACGTGTAACTGCATTAGAGGGTGTAACTGTGTTAGAGGGTGTAACTGTGTTAGAGGGTGTAACTGTGTTAGAGATGTAACTGTGTTAGAGGGTGTAACTGTGTTAGAGAGTGTAACTGTGTTAGAGGGTATAACTGTGTTAGAGGGTGTAACTGCGTTAGAGGCTGTTACTGTGTTAGATGGTGTAACTGCGTTAGAGGGGTAACTGTGTTAGAGGGTGTAACTGTGTTAGAGGGGTAACTGTGTTAGAGGGTGTAACTGTGTTAGAGGGTGTAACTGCATAAGAGGGTGTAACTGTGTTAGAGATGTAACTGTGTTAGAGGGTGTAACTGTTTTAGAGGGTGTAACTGTGTTAGAGGGTATAACTGTGTTAGAGGGTGTAACTGCGTTAGAGGGGTAACTGTGTTAGAGGGTGTAACTGTGTTAGAGGGTGTAACTGTGTTAGAGGGTGTAACTGTGTTAGAGATGTAACTGTGTTAGAGGGTGTAACTGTGTTAGAGGGTGTAACTGTGTTAGAGGGTGTAAACTGTGTTAGAGATGTAACTGTGTTAGAGGGTGTAACTGTGTTAGAGGGTGTAACTGTGTTAGAGGGTATAACTGTGTTAGAGGGTGTAACTGTGTTAGAGGGTGTAACTGTGTTAGAGGGTGTAACTGCGTTAGAGGGTGTACCTGCGTTAGAGGGTGTAACTGAATTAGAGGGTGTAACTGTGTTAGAGGGTGTAACTGTGTTAGAGGGGGTAACTGTGTTAGAGGGTGTAACTGTGTTAGAGGGTGTAACTGAATTAGAGGGTGTAACTGTGTTAGAGGGTGTAACTGTGTTAGAGGGTGTAACTGCGTTAGAGGGGTAACTGTGTTAGAGGGGTAACTGCGTTAGAGGGTGTAACGTGTAACTGCATTAGAGGGTGTAACTGTGTTAGAGGGTGTAACTGTGTTAGAGGGTGTAACTGCGTTAGAGGGTGTTACTGTGTTAGAGGGTGTAACTGCGTTAGAGGGGTAACTGTGTTAGAGGGTGTAACTGTGTTAGAGGGGTAACTGCATTAGAGGGTGTAACTGTGTTAGAGGGTGTAACTGTGTTCGAGGGTGTAACTGTGTTAGAGGGGTAACTGTGTTAGAGGTGTAATGTGTAACTGCATTAGAGGGTGTAACTGTGTTAGAGGGTGTAACTGCGTTAGAGGGTGTAACTGTGTTAGAGGGTGTAACTGAGTTAGAGGGTGTAACTGCATTAGAGGGATAACTGTGTTAGAGGGTGTAACTGTGTTAGAGGGGTAACTGTGTTAGAGGGTGTAAACGTGTAACTGCATTAGAGGGTGTAACTGTGTTAGAGGGTGTAACTGTGTTAGAGGGTGTAACTGTGTTAGAGATGTAACTGTGTTAGAGGGTGTAACTGTGTTAGAGAGTGTAACTGTGTTAGAGGGTATAACTGTGTTAGAGGGTGTAACTGCGTTAGAGGCTGTTACTGTGTTAGATGGTGTAACTGCGTTAGAGGGGTAACTGTGTTAGAGGGTGTAACTGTGTTAGAGGGGTAACTGTGTTAGAGGGTGTAACTGTGTTAGAGGGTGTAACTGCATAAGAGGGTGTAACTGTGTTAGAGATGTAACTGTGTTAGAGGGTGTAACTGTTTTAGAGGGTGTAACTGTGTTAGAGGGTATAACTGTGTTAGAGGGTGTAACTGCGTTAGAGGGGTAACTGTGTTAGAGGGTGTAACTGTGTTAGAGGGTGTAACTGTGTTAGAGGGTGTAACTGTGTTAGAGATGTAACTGTGTTAGAGGGTGTAACTGTGTTAGAGGGTGTAACTGTGTTAGAGGGTGTAACTGTGTTAGAGATGTAACTGTGTTAGAGGGTGTAACTGTGTTAGAGGGTGTAACTGTGTTAGAGGGTATAACTGTGTTAGAGGGTGTAACTGTGTTAGAGGGTGTAACTGTGTTAGAGATGTAACTGTGTTAGAGGGTGTAACTGTGTTAGAGGGTGTAACTGTGTTAGAGGGTATAACTGTGTTAGAGGGTGTAACTGTGTTAGAGGGTGTAACTGTGTTAGAGGGTGTAACTGCGTTAGAGGGTGTACCTGCGTTAGAGGGTGTAACTGAATTAGAGGGTGTAACTGTGTTAGAGGGTGTAACTGTGTTAGAGGGGGTAACTGTGTTAGAGGGTGTAACTGTGTTAGAGGGTGTAACTGAATTAGAGGGTGTAACTGTGTTAGAGGGTGTAACTGTGTTAGAGGGTGTAACTGCGTTAGAGGGGTAACTGTGTTAGAGGGGTAACTGCGTTAGAGGGTGTAACGTGTAACTGCATTAGAGGGTGTAACTGTGTTAGAGGGTGTAACTGTGTTAGAGGGTGTAAACTGCGTTAGAGGGTGTTACTGTGTTAGAGGGTGTAACTGCGTTAGAGGGGTAACTGTGTTAGAGGGTGTAACTGTGTTAGAGGGGTAACTGCATTAGAGGGTGTAACTGTGTTAGAGGGTGTAACTGTGTTAGAGGGTGTAACTGTGTTAGAGATGTAACTGTGTTAGAGGGTGTAACTGTGTTAGAGAGTGTAACTGTGTTAGAGGGTATAACTGTGTTAGAGGGTGTAGCTGCGTTAGAGGGTGTTACTGTGTTAGATGGTGTAACTGCGTTAGAGGGGTAACTGCGTTAGAGGGTGTAACTGTGTTAGAGGTGTAACTGAGTTAGAGGTGTAACTGTGTTAGAGGGTATAACTGTGTTAGAGGGTATAACTGTTTTAGAGGGTGTACCTGTGTTAGAGGGTGTAACTGTTTTAGAGGGTGTAACTGTGTTAGAGGGTGTAACTGTGTTAGAGGTGTAACTGTGTTAGAGGGGTAACTGTGTTAGAGGGTGTAACTGTGTTAGAGGGTGTAACTGCGTTAGAGGGTGTAACTGTGTTAGAGGTGTAACTGTGTTAGAGGGGTAACTGTGTTAGAGGGTGTAACTGTGTTAGAGGGTGTAACTGCGTTAGAGGGTGTAACTGTGTTAGAGGGTGTAACTGTGTTAGAGGGGGTAACTGTGTTAGAGGTGTAACTGTGTTAGAGGGGTAACTGTGTTAGAGGGTGTAACTGTGTTAGAGGGTATAACTGTGTTAGAGGGTGTAACTGTGTTAGAGGGTGTAACGTGTAACTGCATTAGAGGGTGTAACTGTGTTAGAGGGTGTAACTGTGTTAGAGGGGTAACTGTGTTAGAGGGTGTAACTGTGTTAGAGGGTGTAACTGTGTTAGAGGGTGTAACCGTGTTAGAGGGTGTAACTGCGTTAGAGGTGTAACTGTGTTAGAGGGTGTAACTGCGTTAGAGGGTGTAACTGTGTTAGAGGGTGTAACTGTGTTAGAGGTGTCAAATGGGCTGCTGTTGTGGTCATTGTCACGAAGCCACACCTGTCCTACTAGCTTTAGAAGTTCAGAAGGAGAAAGTGTCAGCTATATAGCATTAATGACACTTAAATGGATCATTAAAGAAAATAAAGAGGATTTCTATCAGTCTATTGAGGTGTAGATTACATATCACATTGCAGAGTTCTAACTTGAAAACAAGTCTGCATGGGAAAAAACTAAATAAAAAAAACTAGTGTCTATAACTGGGATTGAACACGTGACCCTCAGAACCTGAGATTGCGGATTACACCCTTCCGCTACCCCTGTCCTCAGTGCCCTAGCAAAACACAAGCCTACCTCATGGTAATAGTCCTCACCGTTGCCCCTAGTGGTGACATCCTGTATTTAAGCACAAAGCTCCCTCGTGAGTTTTAAGTAAAAATGGATGGCATGGCACAGTGGCCTAAGCAGTGAGTTCCCGCTCCCAGCTCCCACTCCCAGCTCCCGCTCCCAGCCCCCCGCTCCCAGCTCCCCCTCCCAGCTCCCGCTCCCAGCTCCCCCTCCCAGCTCCCGCTCCCGCTCCCAGCTCCCCGCTCCCAGCTCCCCCTCCCAGCTCCCGCTCCCCCTCCCAGCTCCCCCTCCCAGCTCCCGCTCCCAGCTCCCCCTCCCAGCTCCCCCTCCCAGCTCCCAGCTCCCCCTCCCAGCTCCCGCTCCCAGCTCCCCCTCCCAGCTCCCCCTCCCAGCCCCCTGCTCCCAGCTCCCGCTCCCAGCTCCCAGTTCCCGCATCCAGCTCCCGCTCCCAGCTCCCCCTCCCAGCTCCCAGCGCCCGCTCCCCCTCCCCCTCCCCCTCCCAGCTCCCCCTCCCAGCTCCCCCTCCCAGCTCCGGGCATTGCAGTTTTTACTTTTGCCCCTAGTGGAGAGTTTTGACGGTGTCTCCCGGACGTCAGCAAAAGAAATGTCAAAGAAAAGTCAGGCCTTTGGAAGCATATACAGTTTCCTCTCACTAAGAGAACAGAGCTGTTCTCATCCAGCCGGTACCGGGGCATTCAGAGTCCTCTACTGTACCTCACAACCATGGAGCAGAAATTCATGTCGTGTATTCTATCTATTGTGTGGATAATTCATCCATCCAATAGAATATAGTTCAGATGTGTTGCATGATCTCCCCCCTAACTAGACAACAAATAATAAACACTTACTTCATTTTGAGTAAAAAACAACAACAACAACAACAACAACAAAAAGCTATCCACATTGTCTAAACAAATTACACAGGATATGATGCATGGAAAGTATGTATTTTCCCCAGTAAGACAGAGAGACTAAAGTGTGTGACATTTTGTGAACTTTCAGTTCCCCTCTCAGACACAATTAATCAATACCTGAGCAATCTCCCCTGGCCCAGGAAGTGCTATCAGGATTATCCTAAATTAAGACCTGATTAATTGATTGTCAGAGTGAGAAGTCAATGAATTGGATAAAAGCAACATGACTCAATTTGTGATACTTTCAATGACACAGGTAACTGTCAAAATTAAGGAAACCCCCAACGTAAAATATCTTAATAGGACGATGGACCACCAGCCGCCAGAACAGCTTCAATGCGCCTTGGCATAGATGCCTGTATTTCAGACTACAACCAAGAAGCTAAACCACACTAACTACCTAACTATGCCGACGTTAATACTGAAACACAAATGCTCTCCAATCATATCTCTATGATACGTTTTATGTCCCTAGATTAGGCAGCCATTTTTATATATATATATTCCTGAATTAAATATATTTCTCAAATGGACTTGTATAGTGTAGTTAATAACACGTATTAACTATAATATTTAATATTTATAATATTTATTCGTCAGTGTAACACTATAACTGTGCGTTGAATTGTGGGTAACCTCAACTTAATCATTACATTTGTATCAGTTACTGTACAAATGGTTTTATTTTTTTATTGTTTAATAATACGTTTACACACAAATGAAAAATGTGTCTTTGACGCTCGAGTTTACAGCAAAATGAACAAGACATAAAACATACACATTGAATATGTATATTTCACTTCGCCAGAACATCATTTACGTTCGTCACCGTTGCGTGGATAAAGGATATGTTTTGCGAGCGGCACCGTAAATCCCCAACCTTACTATGTGGTGTGATCAATTGGCAATCCCTTGTTTTTCTTTCAGTCCGTTGTGGTGAAACGGGTCTACAGCGGCGCGGTGAACATCTCAACAAGCACCATAGGTTTACATTAACCGTACTACACGTGGTGGACCGTACCGTGGTGGACCGTACCGTGGTGAACCGGGGGATTTCTTTCCGTTACTCCTGATAATATTTGTGCTATTTTCTCGGTGAAGTATAGGACTGTTGTATAAACCTTATAATTCACTACATGATGTGGTCCTCTACTCTTCTCTTCTCCTGTTAAATCCCCACCCGGATGTTATCAACGATCAGCTATCAATCTTTTGTCATTCGGAAAGTTTGACAATTTTTTAAATGTTATAGTTGCAATCGATCATAATAAGAAATGTGTGTTAACTATTAATACGCGAGGATTATCCATATGCAATTCTGATCAAGGAAAAACAAATCAAAACTAGAGCCACAAAATCCGGTGTTCCAAATCGTGGATAACAAAACGTATGGATTCATGCGCTCAGTGATAAAGATAACATTCAGCAGGTTAACTGTTGTTGCACAGGGGGGGAAAAGTACTTACTTGAGCCCAGAAAACAGTCCGTGATCCTTCTAAAACAGCTTGTCGAAGACGGACCATCTTCCATGTCTGTGAGCGAGCAGAGCGCGAGAAGGGACACGCTACGGATATCAACCAGGGTACGGTGCCTCTCTGCTCAAACTCCCGCTGCTCGCTGCTAGAACTGAAACGGTTGGTCCAGAATGAGATTAAATGTCCTAGGTCCTAATAGCCCGTGACCAACCGAGCCGGGAATGCCGTGGTCGTGAGCAGTACGTGGTCCGTTACCAGCACGGTAACGTAAACGTATAGACGAGAGCAGTAGTGGTGAAGGGTCTCCCCCTCACTCGGAGTAGATAAACGTGGGTTGGAAAGCCTCCTCTCCTCTCCTCGCCGTGGCAGCACTGAAACAGTGAAAGTGCAAGATTGGGAAGAGAAAAAGAGCGACTGAACGGAGGGAGGCGCACGGGCTGGGAGGAGGGAGAAATGGGAGTGTACTGTAAACCGTAGACGGCGACGGATAAAATAAACCGGGAAGTGCAACGTACAGTTAGTTGGTAGTCAGTCAGTCAATATAATATAAAGGCAGTCAGTCATTATAATATAAAGGCAGTCAGTCATTATAATATAAAGGTAGTCAGTCAGTCAATATACAGTGCCTTGCGAAAGTATTCGGCCCCCTTGAACTTTGCGACCTTTTGCCACATTTCAGGCTTCAAACATAAAGATATAAAACTGTATTTTTTTTGTGAAGAATCAACAACAAGTGGGACACAATCATGAAGTGGAACGACATTTATTGGATATTTCAAACTTTTTTAACAAATCCAAAACTGAAAAATTGGGCGTGCAAAATTATTCAGCCCCTTTACTTTCAGTGCAGCAAACTATCTCCAGAAGTTCAGTGAGGATCTCTGAATGATCCAATGTTGACCTAAATGACTAATGATGATAAATACAATCCACCTGTGTGTAATCAAGTCTCCGTATAAATGCACCTGCACTGTGATAGTCTCAGAGGTCCGTTAAAAGCGCAGAGAGCATCATGAAGAACAAGGAACACACCAGGCAGGTCCGAGATACTGTTGTGAAGAAGTTTAAAGCCGGATTTGGATACAAAAAGATTTCTCAAGCTTTAAACATCCCAAGGAGCACTGTGCAAGCGATAATATTGAAATGGAAGGAGTATCAGACCACTGCAAATCTACCAAGACCTGGCCGTCCCTCTAAACTTTCAGCTCATACAAGGAGAAGACTGATCAGAGATGCAGCCAAGAGGCCCATGATCACTCTGGATGAACTGCAGAGATCTACAGCTGAGGTGGGAGACTCTGTCCATAGGACAACAATCAGTCATATATTGCACAAATCTGGCCTTTATGGAAGAGTGGCAAGAAGAAAGCCATTTCTTAAAGATATCCATAAAAAGTGTTGTTTAAAGTTTGCCACAAGCCACCTGGGAGACACACCAAACATGTGGAAGAAGGTGCTCTGGTCAGATGAAACCAAAATTGAACTTTTTGGCAACAATGCAAAATGTTATGTTTGGCATAAAAGCAACACAGCTCATCACCCTGAACACAGCATCCCCACTGTCAAACATGGTGGTGGCAGCATCATGGTTTGGGCCTGCTTTTCTTCAGCAGGGACAGGGAAGATGGTTAAAATTGATGGGAAAGCCATTTCTTAAAGATATCCATAGAAAGTGTTGTTTAAAGTTTGCCACAAGCCACCTGGGAGACACACCAAACATGTGGAAGAAGGTGCTCTGGTCAGATGAAACCAAAATTGAACTTTTTGGCAACAATGCAAAATGTTATGTTTGGCGTAAAAGCAACACAGCTCATCACCCTGAACACAGCATCCCCACTGTCAAACATGGTGGTGGCAGCATCATGGTTTGGGCCTGCTTTTCTTCAGCAGGGACAGGGAAGATGGTTAAAATTGATGGGAAGATGGATGAAGCCAAATACAGGACCATTCTGGAAGAAAACCTGATGGAGTCTGCAAAAGACCTGAGACTGGGACGGAGATTTGTCTTCCAACAAGACAATGATCCAAAACATAAAGCAAAATCTACAATGGAATGATTCAAAAATAAACATATCCAGGTGTTAGAATGGCCAAGTCAAAGTGCAGACCTGAATCCAATCGAGAATCTGTGGAAAGAACTGAAAACTGCTGTTGACAAATGCTCTCCATCCAACCTCACTGAGCTCGAGCTGTTTTGCAAGGAGGAATGGGAAAAAATGTCAGTCTCTCGATGTGCAAAACTGATAGAGACATACCCCAAGCGACTTACAGCTGTAATCGCAGCAAAAGGTGGCGCTACAAAGTATTAACTTAAGGGGGCTGAATAATTTTGCACACCCAATATTTCAGTTTTGATTTGTTAAAAAAGTTTGAAATATCCAATAAATGTCGTTCCACTTCATGATTGTGTCCCACTTGTTGTTGATTCTTCACAAAAAAATACAGTTTTATATCTTTATGTTTGAAGCCTGAAATGTGGCAAAAGATCGCAAAGTTCAAGGGGGCCGAATACTTTCGCAAGGCACTGTAATATAAAGGCAGTCAGTCAGTCATTATAATATAAAGGCAGTCAGTCATTATAATATAAAGGCAGTCAGTCATTATAATATTACGGCAGTCAGTCAGTCATTATAATATAAAGGCAGTCAGTCATTATAATATTACGGCAGTCAGTCAGTCATTATAATATAAAGGCAGTCAGTCATTATAATATTACGGCAGTCAGTCATTATAATATAAAGGCAGTCAGTCAGTCATTATAATATAAAGGCAGTCCGTCAGTCATTATAATATAAAGGCAGTCAGTCAGTCATTATAATATAAAGGCAGTCAGTTATTATAATATAAAGGCAGTCAGTCAGTCATTATAATGTAAAGGCAGTCAGTCATTATAATATAAAGGCAGTCAGTCAGTCATTATAATATAAAGGCAGTCAGTCAGTCATTATAATATAAAGGCAGTCAGTCAATATAATATAAAGGCAGTCAGTCAATATAATATAAAGGCAGTCAGTTAGTATAATATGAAGGCAGTCAGTCATTATAATATAAAGGCAGTCAGTCAGTCATTATAATATAAAGGCAGTCAGTCAGTCATTATAATATAAAGGCAGTCAGTCAATCAGTCATTATAATATAGAAGCAGGCAGTCAGTCAGTCAGTCATTATAATATAAAGGCAGTCAGTCAGTCAGTCATTATAATATAGAAGCAGGCAGTCAGTCAGTCATTATAATATAAAGGCAGTCAGTCAGTCATTATAATATAAAGGCAGTCAGTCAGTCAGTCATTATAATATAAAGGCAGTCAGTCAGTCATTATGATATAGAAGCAGGCAGTCAGTCAGTCATTATAATATAAAGGCAGTCAGTCAGTCATTATAATATAGAAGCAGGCAGTCAGTCAGTCATTATAATATAAAGGCAGTCAGTCAGTCAGTCATTATAATATAAAGGCAGTCAGTCAGTCAGTCATTATAATATAAAGGCAGTCAGTCAGTCAGTCATTATAATATAGTAGCAGGCAGTCAGTCAGTCAGTATAATATAGAAGCAGGCAGTCAGTCAGTCAGTATAATATAGAAGCAGACAGTCAGTCAGTCAGTATAATATAGTAGCAGGCAGTCAGTCAGTATAATATAGAAGCAGGCAGTCAGTCAGTCAGTATAATATAGAAGCAGGCAGTCAGTCAGTCAGTATAATATAGAAGCAGGCAGTCAGTCAGTCAGTCAGTATAATATAGAAGCAGGCAGTCAGTCAGTCATTATAATATAGAAGCAGGCAGTCAGTCAGTCATTATAATATAAAGGCAGTCAGTCAGTCAGTCATTATAATATAGAAGCAGGCAGGCAGTCAGTCAGTATAATATAGAAGCAGGCAGTCAGTCAGTATAATATAGAAGCAGGCAGGCAGTCAGTCAGTATAATATAGAAGCAGGCAGTCAGTCAGTCAGTCAGTCAGTATAATATAGAAGCAGGCAGTCAGTCAGTCAGTCATTATAATATAGAAGCAGGCAGTCAGTCAGTCAGTCAGTCAGTATAATATAGAAGCAGGCAGTCAGTCAGTCAGTCATTATAATATAGAAGCAGGCAGTCAGTCAGTCAGTCAGTATAATATAGAAGCAGGCAGTCAGTCAGTCAGTATAATATAGAAGCACAAATACACATTTTTATGAATCTGATTATATCTTCTCATTCACAAAATAGCCCCTTAAAAAATATGAATGGATGAATGAATAAGTAGACTGAATGCACTTGATGACAGACAATTTTGATGCAATCCCGACGTCCGCACTCACACACGAGGTGTGTGTGTGTGTGTGTGTGTGTGTGTGTGTGTGTGTGTGTGTGTGTGTGTGTGTGTGTGTGTGTGTGTGTGTGTGTGTGTGTGTGTGTGTGTGTGTGGCGTATGTGTGTGTGTGTGATGCACAGAAAAGTTATCTCTCTGCTTAAACACACCCGAAACATAACTACATATTTCTAGAACATAAATATTGGACTCAAATTGCACACAATATACGCCAACCAATAGATGCATAACCACTCTTATAGAGCCATTATTATTGCACATGATATTACCTCATCACACAAACAAACAAAAAACTGCTGCAAAGTTGCTAAGGAACTAGAAACAGAGCTGCCATGTCTGTTGGAACTAGAAACAGAGCTGCCATGTCTGTTGGAACTAGAAACAGAGCTGTCATGTCTGTTGGAACTAGAAACAGAGCTGTCATGTCTGTTGGAACTAGAAACAGAGCTGCCATGTCTGTTGGAACTAGAAACAGAGCTGCCATGTCTGTTGGAACTAGAAACAGAGCTGTCATGTCTGTTGGAACTAGAAACAGAGCTGTCCTGTCTGTTGGAACTAGAAACAGAGCTGCCATGTCTGTTGGAACTAGAAACAGAGCTGTCATGTCTGTTGGAACTAGAAACAGAGCTGTCCTGTCTGTTGGAACTAGAAACAGAGCTGTCATGTCTGTTGGAACTAGAAACAGAGCTGTCATGTCTGTTGGAACTAGAAACAGAGCTGTCATGTCTGTTGGAACTAGAAACAGAGCTGTCATGTCTGTTGGAACTAGAAACAGAGCTGTCCTGTCTGTTGGAACTAGAAACAGAGCTGTCCTGTCTGTTGGAACTAGAAACAGAGCTGCCATGTCTGTTGGAACTAGAAACAGAGCTGTCCTGTCTGTTGGAACTAGAAACAGAGCTGTCCTGTCTGTTGGAACTAGAAACAGAGCTGCCATGTCTGTTGGAACTAGAAACAGAGCTGTCATGTCTGTTGGAACTAGAAACAGAGCTGCCATGTCTGTTGGAACTAGAAACAGAGCTGTCATGTCTGTTGGAACTAGAAACAGAGCTGTCATGTCTGTTGGAACTAGAAACAGAGCTGTCATGTCTGTTGGAACTAGAAACAGAGCTGTCATGTCTGTTGGAACTAGAAACAGAGCTGTCATGTCTGTTGGAACTAGAAACAGAGCTGTCATGTCTGTTGGAACTAGAAACAGAGCTGTCCTGTCTGTTGGAACTAGAAACAGAGCTGTCATGTCTGTTGGAACTAGAAACAGAGCTGTCATGTCTGTTGGAACTAGAAACAGAGCTGCCATGTCTGTTGGAACTAGAAACAGAGCTGTCATGTCTGTTGGAACTAGAAACAGAGCTGTCATGTCTGTTGGAACTAGAAACAGAGCTGCCATGTCTGTTGGAACTAGAAACAGAGCTGTCATGTCTGTTGGAACTAGAAACAGAGCTGTCATGTCTGTTGGAACTAGAAACAGAGCTGTCATGTCTGTTGGAACTAGAAACAGAGCTGTCATGTCTGTTGGAACTAGAAACAGAGCTGTCATGTCTGTTGGAACTAGAAACAGAGCTGTCCTGTCTGTTGGAACTAGAAACAGAGCTGTCATGTCTGTTGGAACTAGAAACAGAGCTGTCATGTCTGTTGGAACTAGAAACAGAGCTGTCATGTCTGTTGGAACTAGAAACAGAGCTGTCATGTCTGTTGGAACTAGAAACAGAGCTGTCATGTCTGGTCGAACTAGAAACAGAGCTGTCATGTCTGTTGGAACTAGAAACAGAGCTGCCATGTCTGTTGGAACTAGAAACAGAGCTGTCATGTCTGTTGGAACTAGAAACAGAGCTGTCCTGTCTGTTGGAACTAGAAACAGAGCTGTCATGTCTGTTGGAACTAGAAACAGAGCTGTCATGTCTGTTGGAACTAGAAACAGAGCTGTCATGTCTGTTGGAACTAGAAACAGAGCTGCCATGTCTGTTGGAACTAGAAACAGAGCTGTCATGTCTGTTGGAACTAGAAACAGAGCTGTCAATTTCCCAGGAAATTTCCATGTGAACATAGGACACCTTGTGCACCGTCTCTCTCTGTCTCTCTACATCTGTAGCTGGAATGTGGACTGCTCCTCTCCCATGCACTGATCCATCCATCCATCCCTCCCTCCTGCCATCCATCCTTCCTTCTCTCCATCCATCCATCCCTCTCTCCTGCCATCCATCCTTCCCTCCCTCCATCCCGCCATCCTTCCCTCCCTCCATCCCGCCATCCTTCGCTCCCTCCATCCCGCCATCCTCCCTCCCTCCATCCTTCCTTCCATCCTTCCCTCCCTCCATCCCACCATCCTTCTCTCCCTCCCTCCATCCTTCCATCCCGCCATCCTCCCTCCCTCCATCCTTCCTTCCATCTCTCCCTCCATCCTTCCCTCCCTCCATCCTTCCTCCCTCCACAACTTCAAAGTGAGATGGAAAACTTCGGGGTTTTCTCTGTCATCTCAAACACAGCAATTGAATAATATCACTGTCATGGACCATGATAGTACAAGGGTTAAAACTACGGGTCACCGACTTGACGACGGTCACCGACTTGACAAAAGTGATCCCCTCGAACGTGCACGTTGAGATGAGCAGATGTAAGAGTTTTCTCTCACACAGAGTATCTGCATGTGCACCGGCACGCGACACACTGCTAGACATTGGTTGTTACAGGACCAAAACACCGAAGAAGTTGAGCCTCGCGCTTCAACGCTCATGGATGGTGCAGAAATTGACCCACTACTGTTTATTTCATGCATATATGTCATTACACTGAGTCTAATTTTAAACCTATGACCTCACCCATAACCTAATGCATTACTGCCCCACAGTGGCAGGAAGTGGCATTATAAATTTCTGCCCCACAGTGGCAGGAAGTGGCATTATACATGACTGCCCCACAGTGGCAAGAAGTGGCATTATACATTACTGCCCCACAGTGGCAGGAAGTGGCATTATACATTACTGCCCCACAGTGGCAGGAATTGGCATTATACATTACTGCCCCACAGTGGCAGGAAGTGGCATTATACATTACTGCCCCACAGTGGCAGGAAGTGGCATTATACATTACTGCCCCACAGTGGCAGGAAGTGGCATTATACATTATTATTATCCAGGACCCAGTTGCATAAGGAGGAGTTCAGATCCTGGGCTGTGAGCTTTGTATTGAGCTTATAGAACACTATGGTATTGAAGGCTGAGCTGTAGTCAATGAACAGCATCCTCACATATGCATTATTTTTGTCCAAGTGGGTGAGGGCAGTGTGCGGTAATATGGCGGTTGCGTCGTCCGTGGATCTGTCAGGGCGATAGGCGAATTGGAGAAGGTTGAGTGTGTCGGGAGGGAGGAGGTGATGTGGTCTTTGACTAGCCTCTCAAAGCAAGTAATGATGACAAAAGTGAGTGCTACGGGTCAGTAGTTATTCAGTTCAGTTACTTTCCCTTCTTGTGCACGGGGACGACGACATCTTGAAGCGGATGGGTTTAGTGGCCTGAACTAGGGAGAGATTGAAAATGTCAGAGAACACAACAGCCAGCTGGTCTGCACATGCTCTGAGGGCACGGCTAGGGATGCCGGCCTAGGCCATTGTTTTGCCGTCTCAGGGAATTTTGGGAGGTCGGTGGATGGTGAGTACCCAGCAATTCGTATTCCAAACGTTCTACCCGGGTGTGTGTAGTAATACATGAAACAAACGATTTTTTTGGGGGGGGAGAAACACTAGAAAATGTAGAAACCTGCAATGTTTTATTGGAGCTCAAGGCGAGGCACCCTCTGTCGGCGCCATCTTAGCCAGCTATCAGTAAACTCATTTAACAGAGTTTTAACCTGTCATATCTGCACCTGAGAATCGAGACGGATTTTGATTGGTGGTTCCTCAATTCAGAAGTTTTGAGATTATACTGCGTGACGTAGTTTAGTTACGGTACCCTGCGTCCCTGCGTCATTGCTCCAGACCACCACAAGGGGGAGTTAAAGTACTGATCATGTTTTTGTGTCCCAAGACTCTAATGTGTCTCTAACCGACAATGAACAGGCGACATAAACCAAAAAAACCTGTCAAAAACCTGCTGAGTTTTGGTGACCAGCTGAAGTAAAATAGTTTGTTAAAAGCACTACACATTTCAATGTCCTCTAGTATGAGACCAGGAGCTGTCAAAAACCTGCTGGGTCAACGAGGTGGTGGAGTTTTGGTTTCAAAGATTTCACCACTTTCCAGAAGTTATCTGAATTACGACCACTTTCCGATACAAAAAAAATTAAGAAATATGTTTGATTTAGTTTTTCTAACCAGAGACAGATCTATTTATAAAGTGTCTAAAGGATTGCCAATCAGACATAGAATCAGTCCGGCTACATTTCTGTCCTGTAATTTCTTACTACATTTTCACTGTGTGTGTGTGTGTGTGTGTGTGTGTGTGTGTGTGTGTGTGTGTGTGTGTGTGTGTGTGTGTGTGTGTGTGTGTGTGTGTGTGTGTGTAATGATGATGCTGTGTAGGTGACGAAGCTGATGCAGAAGTGCCCTATATAGGGCATAGGGCTCTGGTCTAAAGAAGTGCCCTATATAGGGAATAGGGCACTGGTCTAAATAAGTGCCCTATATAGGGAATAGGGCTCTGGTCTAAAGAAGTGCCCTATATAGGGAATAGGGCTCTGGTCTGAAGAAGTGCCCAATATAGGGAATAGGGCACTGGCCTAAAGAAGTGCCCTATATAGGGAATAGGGCACTTGTCTAAAGAAGTGCACTATATAGGGAATAGGGTGCCATAGGGCACTGGTCTAAAGAAGTGCCCTATATAGGGAATAGGGATCTGGTCTAAAGTAGTGCCCTATATAGGGAATAGGGTGCCATAGGGCACTGGTCTAAAGAAGTGCCCTATATAGGGGAAAGAGAGGAAGAGTACAGCGGATAGAAGGAGATATATTAAACAAGAGAACAACGGAAACAAAGGAAAGAAAAATAGAAAGGGAGAATGAGAAAGAGAGAGAGGAGAGGAGAACTGCAGAGAGAGAGAGAGAGAGAGAGAGAGAGAGAGAGAGGAGAGGAGAACTGCAGAGAGAGAGAGAGAGAGAGAGAGAGAGGAGAGGAGAGGAGAACTGCAGAGAGAGAGAGAGAGAGGAGAGAGGAGAACTGCAGAGAGAGATAGAGAGAGAGCGAGAGAGAGAGGAGAGGAGAACTGCAGAGAGAGAGAGAGAGAGAGAGAGAGAGGAGAGGAGAACTGCAGAGAGAGAGAGAGAGAGAGAGAGAGAGGAGAGAGGAGAACTGCAGAGAGAGATAGAGAGAGAGCGAGAGAGAGGAGAGGAGAACTGCAGAGAGAGAGAGAGAGAAAGAGAGAGAGAGAGAGAGAGAAAGAGAGAGAGAGAGAGAGAGAGAGAGAGGAGAACTGCAGAGAGAGAGAGAGAGAGGTGAACTGCAGAGAGAGAGAGAGAGAGAGAGAGGTGAACTGTAGAGAGAGAGAGAGACAGAGGTGAACTGCAGAGAGAGAGAGGTGAACTGCAGAGAGAGAGAGAGAGAGAGAGAGGTGAACTGTAGAGAGAGAGAGAGAGAGAGAGGTGAACTGTAGAGAGAGAGAGAGAGAGAGAGAGAGAGAGAGGGAGGTGAACTGCAGAGAGAGAGAGACAGAGAGAGAGGTGAACTGTAGAGAAGGACAGAGCAGAAACATGACATTAAGTTGAGCTGATCACTGCAGACAGAGAGAGGGGTACTGCAGAGAAGGACATGAATCAAAAACCCCTCCAAGCAGGCAGAGAGAAGGGACGAGGAGGAGGGTGTGGGGGGGCTATCTGCGTCAGAGCCCAAGCCAATGCAGTCCGAGACGGGATGGGGCAGGCGTGTGTGTGTGTGTGTGTGTGTGTGTGTGTGTGTGTGTGTGTGTGTGTGTGTGTGTGACAGACCTCCTGTCTCCCTCGTCACTGATACACACTATATGCCTCGACTCCTGACACACACACACACACACACACACAAGCACATTCAAGCACACACACAAAATGCCCTTTACATTTGCATGGAAGCAAATGTAAAGCAGCATGGAAGCAGGACAAAATTCAATTGTCCAGCAATGTGAAGAAGAAAAAGTATTTTACTAAAACACATGTAATTAATTAGAGCCAAGAAGCTGCAACATTCACTGAAGCATCATCGTGTCGTGAAACCATGAGAAGCAGTGGGCCCATAAACTGACATCTGCTGTTTGGATGTAAATCCATAGGACTGTTCTGATACACTGAATGGATGTACTGAAACACCCAAACTGGTTCTTCAATCTGAATCATTCCGTTTTTTTAAAGAGAGTATTGTGTTGAGTGTATTTTTGGCGTTTTTGTTGCATGTAAAAAATAAAAAAATGTATTCACAGACTGTGTCTCTCATTCCAGGGGTCATTTTGGGCTCTCTAACCGTGTTCCAGGGGTCTTGTTTCACTAGACTCAGTAGGTTATGGGCTCTCTAACCGTGTTCCAGGGGTCTTGTTTCACTAGACTCAGTAGGTTATGGGCTCTCTAACCGTGTTCCAGGGGTCTTGTTTCACTAGACTCAGTAGGTTATGGGCTCTCTAACCGTGTTCCAGGGGTCTTGTTTCACTAGACTCAGTAGGTTATGGGCTCTCTAACCGTGTTCCAGGGGTCTTGTTTCACTAGACTCAGTAGGTTATGGGCTCTCTAACCGTGTTCCAGGGGTCTTGTTTCACTAGACTCAGTAGGTTATGGGCTCTCTAACCGTGTTCCAGGGGTCTTGTTTCACTAGACTCAGTAGGTTATGGGCTCTCTAACCGTGTTCCAGGGGTCTTGTTTCACTAGACTCAGTAGGTTATGGGCTCTCTAACCGTGTTGCAGGGGTCTTGTTTCACTAGACTCAGTAGGTTATGGGCTCTCTAACCGTGTTGCAGGGGTCTTGTTTCACTAGACTCAGTAGGTTATGGGCTCTCTAACCGTGTTGCAGGGGTCTTGTTTCACTAGACTCAGTAGGTTATGAGGTGTGATACTAACCTTATTAAAACATACAGGCCTATGGGCTAGGATACATGAGGTGTGCGACTATAATTTGAAAAAGAACTGTGAATAAAGGGTCATTTGGAATTTGACTGCGGTCATGTCTCCTGACCGCTGGTGTGGCGGTCTTACGGTCACCGAAAATATGTTTTTGGTGAAATTCAGTATTTTTCTGTGCTTTATTTAGACAGATTAGAAACAGGAAGTTGGACAGGAAGAAATGGGGATTAAACCCCCAACTGCTGGGCCAGTAAGATGAGAAATTGTTATGAAATTGTACCCACTCAACCACACAGCCACATACGAGGAACTTGGCAGAAGACAAATGTTTAGATTAAAAAGGTAAAATGAAAATTTCAAACATTGTGCTGTCGTGCTGTTCAGAATTGCCTCCGTCTGAGGCATGGAGGTGGAGAGAAGGGCATTCGTGCCAGGTGTGCCCTCTGGCAAACTATGGGCGAAGTTTGCAGGTACCTCACCTGTATTCAGGGTCCTTCACAAACCCAGACAGGTGCGAGCCCACCAAACACTCAGATGAAACTCTCTAAAAACAATCCAAGAAAGTATGTGTCCATGAATAACCTGACTAGAAAATGTTATCACCTTGAAGAAGGAATCAGAAAAGGAATTCAGTAACACTTCGGCAGCTGATGCCAATAGTCCAAGTCAAACCGCCATTTTGGTTCATTGATCAGTTCTCTTGATGCTACATGTAGTTGTTAGTTGACACGTCATCGGGGGGGTACCATTCATTTCCATCTCATATTTCATTGGACCCACTTCACAATAGATAAGCTGTTATTAAGTATTTACCTCCTTGGGGGTTTCCGATCTGAAACCCGGTTTAACAGTAGAACAGATGGTTCATCTTTTCCATGGACGTTAGAATAGTGTGTGTAAAGTTCGTCGTCTTCCTCGGATGAGGAGTAAGAAATGTCAGACCAATGCTTTCATTTAAATGAACACTGGAATAACAAAAATAACCAACGTGAAACAAATGAAAATGGAAACAGTCCTGTATGGTAAACACAGACACTATACAGAAAACAATCACCCACGAAACACTGTTGGGAAAAGGCGACCTAAGTATGATTCTCAATCAGAGACGACTAACGACACCTTCCTCTACCAGGCCAAACGCAAAATACAACATAGAAAAACTAACATAGACTTCCCATCCCAACTCAGGCCCTGACCATACTAAAACAACCATAGACTGCCCACCCCAACTCACGCCCTGACCATACTAAAACAACCATAGACTGCCCACCCCAACTCAGACCCTGACCATACTAAAACAACCATAGACTGCCCACACCAACTCACGCCCTGACCATACTAAAACAACCATAGACTGCCCACCCCAACTCAGGCCCTGACCATACTAAAACAAACATAGACTGCCCACACCAACTCACGCCCTGACCATACTAAAACAACCATAGACTGCCCACCCCAACTCAGACCCTGACCATACTAAAACAACCATAGACTGCCCACCCCAACTCACGCCCTGACCATAATAAAACAACCATAGACTGCCCACACCAACTCAGGCCCTGACCATACTAAAACAACCATAGACTGCCCACACCAACTCAGGCCCTGACCATACTAAAACAACCATAGACTGCCCACCCCAACTCACGCCCTGACCATACTAAAACAACCATAGACTGCCCACCCCAACTCACGCCCTGACCATACTAAAACAACCATAGACTGCCCACCCCAACTCACGCCCTGACCATACTAAAACAACCATAGACTGCCCACCCCAACTCACGCCCTGACCATAATAAAACAACCATAGACTGCCCACCCCAACTCACGCCCTGACCATACTAAAACAACCATAGACTGCCCACCCCAACTCACGCCCTGACCATAATAAAACAACCATAGACTGCCCACACCAACTCACGCCCTGACCATACTAAAACAACCATAGACTGCCCACCCCAACTCACGCCCTGACCATACTAAAACAACCATAGACTGCCCACCCCAACTCACGCCCTGACCATAATAAAACAACCATAGACTGCCCACCCCAACTCAGGCCCTGACCACACTAAAACAACCATAGACTGCCCACCCCAACTCACGCCCTGACCATACTAAAACAACCATAGACTGCCCACCCAACACACTCCCTGACCAGACTAAAACAAAGACAAACCAAAGGAACTAAGGTCAGAACGTGACACTATGTGATCCGATCTGAAACACAGTTGAACAGTAGAACAGATGGTTCATCTTTTCCATGGACGTTTGACTACTGTCACATTTCTCTTAGAAAACATCATCCATATATCATAACTGTTGCAGAATAAATATCCTCACCTTTTACTGGCCACAATGAGTTCCTATTCCCCAAGTAGCCAGATATTACCATTTCAAGTTTTTGTTGCCCCCGAAAAGGGAGCGAGGTTTATAACATACGGTCAAATTGAACAGGTGAAGAGACGGTTGATCTTTCACATTGAAGTGTGTAGTCTACCACTGTAAGTAGGTCTACTGTCGTAAAAATCAGAGTAAACAATGTTTCTGGATTCACGGGCAGCGCAGCCTGGTTCGGTTTGGTACAAAAGTCAACTCAAAACATTACTGAATTCAAATGATCTGTTTATACAGGTCAACGACAACGTGCAATTTGTTTTTGTCTTTTAGACATGTTTTAGATATAGTAAATGTCACTGCAAAACAGACCATTCTACATTCTAAAATACATTTGATCAAGTTCAATACAAATACTTTCAAAGTAAACAACAGTAGCCACCAACCAAGGCATTCCTAGTCGACCACCAAAACATTTATGTCACAAACGTAACGATAAACCCTTTTGCGTTCAAATTTTTCTATCCGTTTTGTGCTGTTGGTGGCAGGTGCTCTTGATTCAGCAGCTCTAGCGCCACAAAGACAAAGTGTTCCCGATGTTGAACCATTTCATGGGTCTGAAGTTAGAACTCCACCTACCCAGAGACGATACCAAATCAAGTGTATCTATAGGCCGACCGCTGGCCAATCAGATAGCTCTGATCAACGTGTCTGCACAGTTTCCTCGAGCAATAGACTAAAATAGACTAGTTTACAATTGAGTCATTCATCCCCCTCCTCTCCCCTGTAACTATTCCCCAGGTCGTTGCTGTAAATGAGAATGTTTTCTCAGTCAACTTACCTGGTGAAATAACACATCAATAAAAATCAATAAATATATATATTTTTTTTTTAAGAACCCTGGAACACACAGCAAAGGTGATACCGTGAGATATAAAATATTTTATTTGTTTAACTAGGCAAGTCAGTTAAGAACATATTCTTATTTTCAATGACAGCCTAGGAACAGTGGGTTAACTGACTGTTCAGAGGCAGAATGACAGATTTGTACCTTGTCAGCTCAGGGGTTTGAATTTGCAACCTTCTGGTTACTAGTCCAACACTCTAACCACTAGGCTACCTGCTCTAACCACTAGGCTACCTGCTCTAACCACTAGGCTACCTGCTCTAACCACTAGGCTACCTGGCTCTAACCACTAGGTTAGAGCCAGGTAGGATTGAATGAACAAAACGAACTGGCACAGACAGACAGAAAACACAGGTATAAGTACCCTGGGGATAATGGGGGAGATGACAAACACAAGGACAGGTGAAACAGATCAGGGCGTGAAACACATTGATTGTTTGCTCTAGACTGCCTGGAGGGCAACTCTCCAAGGAAGCTCAATCAAGAACCGATAAAGGTTTTGAAATTAGCTTTTTCAAATAGTGTGTGAACCCAGGCCTGGCTCCAGCCCAGTCGCAGGGCAGGACGTTCAGTACTAGGTGTTACCACAGGGCGTTCGGTCCAAGCTGTTACCACAGAGCGTTCAGTCCTAGGTGTTACCACAGGGCAGGACGTTCGGTCCTAGGTGTTACCACAGGGCAGGACGTTCAGTCCTAGCTGTTACCACAGGGCAGGACGTTCAAATTCTTATTTTCAATGACAGCCTAGGAACAGTGGGTTAACTGCCTGTTCAGGGGCAGAACAACAGATTTGTACCTTGTCAGCTCGGGGATTTGAACTTGTAACCTTCCGGTTACTAGTCCAAAGCTCTAACCACTAGGCTACCCTGCCACCAGGCAGAACTCTGCATGCAGGGTTTCAAGCCAGAAGAGGACTGGCCACCCCACCAGAAGAGGACTGGCCACCCCACCCCACCCCACCCCACATAGCCTGGTTCCTCTCTAGGTTTCTTCCTAGGTTTTGGCCTTTCTAGGGAGTTTTTCCTAGCCACCGTGCTTCTACACCTGCATTGCTTGCTGTTTGGTGTTTTAGGCTGGGTTTCTGTACAGCACTTTGAGATATCAGCTGATGTACGATTTATATAAATAAATTTGATTTGATTTTGATTTCAATGGGGTGTTTGTCCCATTTGGTGAAATCTTGTTTTGCAAGTGGACCCCAAACCTCGCTGCCATAAAGTGCAATTGGTTCAATGACACATTCAATTAGTTTTTGCCGAATTTTTATAGGTATTTCAATTTGAATTTGTTTTTGAGAATGTCCTGCATGCTTTCTCTCTCAGTTCATTCACTGCCTCATTAAGGTGTCCAGTTGAGCTTATTTGTATACCTCAGTACTTGTAGTGTGTGCAGTACTCTATATATTTAAACCTCAGTACTTGTAGTGTGTGCAGTACTCTATATATTTTGTACCAATTGAGAACTTTGGTCTAATTCTCTGAGATCTGGATCTTCTCTGGAAAATCCTTATTTTAGTCTTTTTGGGGTTTACTGCCACAGTCCAGGTCTGGCAGTACTGCTCTAGCAGGTCCAGGCTCTGCTGTAGGCCATGTGCTGTGGGGGTTTACTGCCAGGGCCCAGGTCTGGCAGTACTGCTCTAGCAGGTCCAGGCTCTGCTGTAGGCCATGTGCTGTGGGTGACAGAAGGCATAGGTCATCTGCGAAGAGTAGGCATTTAACTTCTGAATTGTGGAGACTAACACCAGGGGCTGAGTAGTTTTCTAGAATAGTGGCCAATTTGTTGATGTAAATATTGAAGAGTGCAGGGCTCAGATTACAACCCTGGCGAAGGCCTCACCCCTGGTTAAATAATTATGTTATTTTCTTGCCAATTTTAATGCTGCACATATTGCCAGTACATAGTGTTTTAATTATGTGATATGTTTAACCCCCTACACCACTTTTAATTACTTTGTAGAACAGTCCTGTTTGCCAAATAGAATCAAATGCTTTTTGGATGTCGATGAAGCAAGCGTATATTGTGGTATTATTTTGGTGGTCATGTTTATCTATCAGGGTGTGTAGGGTGTAAATATGATCAGTTGTACCATGTTTTGGTATAATTCCAATTTAGAACTCTTACATTTATAATACCACAGAAAACATTCCCCAGGTTACTGTTCACACAAATGCCTCTGTAATTGTTAGGGTCAAATTTGTCTCCGTTCTTAAAGATTTGGGGTTATGAGTCCTTGATTCCAGATTTCAGAGAAATAACCTACACTCAGGATCAAATTAAACCGTTTTAATATAGACAATTGAAATTTTACACTTTCTTATAGAGCTTCTGGTCAGTAATTGGGGATTTTTCTAGTCCTTTATAGCTTTTTCTATTCCATTCAACCTCTCATGAATTTTGCTTTTTCTGTTCTGTGTTTGTGTCAATTTGAACGGTGTTGTAGAGTGTTTTAAAATGGTTGTCCATATGTCACCATTTTGTTTCGATTTTTTAAAGTTTTTTCCAATTTTGCCAGAAGTTGTTTGTGTTTCTCCTCAATTAGTGTCAGCTGCTTGCTGTTGTACTATGCTTTTTTGGTTCTGAGTTTATAGAGTTTTAAAGTCTCACAGTAATGAAGGCGTAATTCACCCTTATTTGGGTCTCTGTGCTTTTGTTGGTGTTCTACGTTTATTCCTTATAACTTTACAATCTGCATCAAACAAGTTGTCATCTGTGGTCTTTTTTGTTTTGTTTTTTGTTGTTTTTTGCCATTTGCCTGAATATAGTTGATGATTTGTACTGCCAGATTGATGCCTTCTTCACTGTGAGTGAATGTGGTATCCAGAAAGTTATCTAAGAGTGTCTGGATATTTTGGTTACAGGTTGCTTTCTGGTATTCTTCTGTGCTGTTTTGGGCCCATCTGTATGAATGTCTGATGTTGTACAGCTTACTGGGCTGTAAATGTGTGGTTGTTTCCATGTCTGTTCTTTTGAGGAACAACGTAATTTGGCTGTGATCAGACAGAGATGTTAGTGGCTTGACAGTGAATGAGCTGAGAGAGAAAGGGTCAATGTCTGTGATCATATAGTCTACTGTACCGTGGCCAAGAGGTGAGCAGTAGGTGAATCTCCCCAAAGAGTCCCCCCGTAACCTACCATTGACAAAGTACAGACAAAGGCTTCTACAGAGCTGCAACAGATCCCTTCTGTTGTTGTTGATGGTGCTGTTGTTTCTATGGGGCAGATGAATACAGTTAGTGACACTATGGCCTGTAATGAAGCTGTCCCCTCGTGTGGTCTGTCACTGTTGTTTCTATGGGGCAGATGAAGACAGTTAGAAACAGTATGGCCTGTAATGAAGCTGTCCCCTCGTGTGGTCTGTCGCTGTTGTTTCTATGGGGCAGATGAAGACAGTTAGTGAAACTATGGCCTGTAATGAAGCTGTCCCCTCGTGTGGTCTGTCACTGTTGTTTCTATGGGGCAGATGAAGACAGTTAGAAACAGTATGGGGGGGGGGGGGGGGGGGGGGGGGATATATTGTGCAAAGGAACACATATTTTTTTCAGTTTTAACCAAATGTGATATTTACCAATTTTGAGTGGATCAATAAGATTTTGTAGTTTGGATTTGTACCAAATCATCAGTCCTCCAGAGTCTCTGCCTCTATTGACAGAGCTGTGTTTCTGTGATGGCACAGTGACCTCTCTGTAGCCTGTGGGGCAGTGACCTCTCTGTAGCCTGTGGGACAGTGACCTCTCTGTAGCCTGTGGGGCAGTGACCTCTCTGTAGCCTGTGGGGCAGTGACCTCTCTGTAGCCTGTGGGACAGTGACCTCTCTGTAGCCTGTGGGGCAGTGACCTCTCTGTAGCCTGTGGGACAGTGACCTCTCTGTAGCCTGTGGGACAGTGACCTCTCTGTAGCCTGTGGGGCAGTGACCTCTCTGTAGCCTGTGGGACAGTGACCTCTCTGTAGCCTGTGGGACAGTGACCTCTCTGTAGCCTGTGGGACAGTGACCTCTCTGTAGCCTGTGGGGCAGTGACCTCTCTGTAGCCTGTGGGACAGTGACCTCTCTGTAGCCTATGGGGCAGTGACCTCTCTGTAGCCTGTGGGGCAGTGACCTCTCTGTAGCCTGTGGGACAGTGACCTCTCTGTAGCCTGTGGGACAGTGACCTCTCTGTAGCCTGTGGGGCAGTGACCTCTCTGTAGCCTGTGGGACAGTGACCTCTCTGTAGCCTGTGGGACAGTGACCTCTCTGTAGCCTGTGGGACAGTGACCTCTCTGTAGCCTGTGGCACAGTGACCTCTCTGTAGCCTGTGGGACAGTGACCTCTCTGTAGCCTGTGGCACAGTGACCTCTCTGTAGCCTGTGGCACAGTGACCTCTCTGTAGCCTGTGGGACAGTGACCTCTCTGTAGCCTGTAGGACAGTGACCTCTCTGTAGCCTGTGGGACAGTGAGTGACACCGTCAGCCTTACACCATGTCTCCTGCAGAATGATGACGTCAACATCTTTAAGATGTGTGTTGAACTCCAATGTTAAACTCTTCAGTCTAGAGGTTGATGAGTTTAGGCCCTGAATGTTCCACATGCTAACTGATAGGTTGATGAGTTTAGGCCCTGAATGTTCCACATGCTGACTGATAGGTTGATGAGTTTAGGCCCTGAATGTTCCACATGCTAACTGATAGGTTGATGAGTTTAGGCCCTGAATGTTCCACATGCTAACTGATAGGTTGATGAGTTTAGGTCCTGAATGTTCCACATGCTGACTGATAGGTTGATGAGTTTAGGCCCTGAATGTTCCACATGCTGACTGATAGGTTGATGAGTTTAGGCCCTGAATGTTCCACATGCTAACTGATAGGTTGATGAGTTTAGGCCCTGAATGTTCCACATGCTAACTGATAGGTTGATGAGTTTAGGTCCTGAATGTTCCACATGCTGACTGATAGGTTGATGAGTTTAGGCCCTGAATGTTCCACATGCTGACTGATAGGTTGATGGGTTTAGGCCCTGAATGTTCCACATGCTGACTGATAGGTTGATGAGTTTAGGCCCTGAATGTTCCACATGCTGACTGATAGGTTGATGAGTTTAGGCCCTGAATGTTCCACATGCTAACTGATAGGTTGATGAGTTTAGGCCCTGAATCTTCCACATGCTAACTGATAGGTTGATGAGTTTAGGCCCTGAATGTTCCACATGCTAACTGATAGGCTGGATCTTTTAAGTTCAATACGCTTTGAAAAGGAAGCAAGGAGAGAGGACATAAGGAATTGACGTAGGTAGTACTCTCACAAATCTGACATGGCAGAACTATACCACTAGGTGGTGATGATGTACAAGACAAGATCATGTTTCAGGGATGAAATGGAAGTTCAGAGACAGAGAGAAAGAGAGAGAGAGAGAGAGAGAGAGACAGAGAGAGAGAGACAGACAGAGAGAGCGAGAGAGAGAGAGAGAGAGAGAGAGACAGAGAGAGAGAGAGAGAGAGAGAGAGAGAGAGAGAGTGGCAATGTTAACACATGTTTCCCATGCCAATAAAGCCCTTGAATTGAATTGAATTGAGAGAGAGAGAGAGAGAGAGAGAGAGAGAGAGACACCAGATCGGTGCAGTGAAATGCGTTGTTTTACACGGTCAGGCATAGTAGTAGAGCGCCCCTGGAACTAATTAGGATTAAGTGCCTTGCTCAAGTCGCACATCAACAGAATTTTCACCTCGTTGGCTCGGTATTCAAACCAGCTACCTTTCGGTTACTGGCCAAACGCTCTAATCTGTGTGTGTGTGTGTGTGTGTGTGTGTGTGTGTGTGTGTGTGTGTGTGTGTGTGTGTGTGTGTGTGTGTGTGTGTGTGTGTGTGTGTGTGTGTGTGTGTGTGTGTGTGTGTGTGTGTGTGTGTGTTTAGATGTTTTACGGTATTTTATTATTTCACCCTAAAGGGCTTTAGTCTTCCTATAGAAATGTAAAAACATACAGAAAATCCATTAGGCATGTTGATCATGACTTTACATTAACCAGCATGTTGATCATGACTTTACATTAATCAGCATGTTGATCATGACTTTACATTAATCAGCATGTTGATCATGACTTTACATTAATCAGCATGTTGATCATGACTTTACATTAATCAGCATGTCGATCATGACTTTACATTAATCAGCATGTTGATCATGACTTTACATTAATCAGCATGTTGATCATGACTTTACATTAACCAGCATGTTGATCATGACTTTACATTAATCAGCATGTTGATCATGACTTTACATTAATCAGCATGTTGATCATGACTTTACATTAATCAGCATGTTGATCATGACTTTACATTAATCAGCATGTTGATCATGACTTTACATTAATCAGCATGTTGATCATGACTTTACATTAATCAGCATGTTGATCATGACTTTACATTAATCAGCATGTTGATCATGACTTTACATTAACCAGCATGTTGATCATGACTTTACATTAACCAGCATGTTGATCATGACTTTACATTAATCAGCATGTTGATCATGACTTTACATTAACCAGCATGTTGATCATGACTTTACATTAACCAGCATGTTGATCATGACTTTACATTAATCAGCATGTTGATCATGACTTTACATTAATCAGCATGTTGATCATGACTTTACATTAACCAGCATGTTGATCATGACTTTACATTAATCAGCATGTTGATCATGACTTTACATTAACCAGCATGTTGATCATGACTTTACATTAACCAGCATGTTGATCATGACTTTACATTAATCAGCATGTTGATCATGACTTTACATTAACCAGCATGTTGATCATGACTTTACATTAATCAGCATGTTGATCATGACTTTACATTAATCAGCATGTTGATCATGACTTTACATTAATCAGCATGTTGATCATGACTTTACATTAACCAGCATGTTGATCATGACTTTACATTAATCTGCATGTTGATCATTACTTTACATTAATCAGCATGTTGATCATGACTTTACATTAACCAGCATGTTGATCATGACTTTACATTAACCAGCATGTTGATCATGACTTTACATTAACCAGCATGTTGATCATGACTTTACATTAATCAGCATGTTGATCATGACTTTACATTAATCAGCATGTTGATCATGACTTTACATTAATCAGCATGTTGATCATTACTTACATTAATCAGCATGTTGATCATGACTTTACATTAACCAGCATGTTGATCATGACTTTACATTAACCAGCATGTTGATCATGACTTTACATTAATCAGCATGTTGATCATGACTTTACATTAATCAGCATGTTGATCATGACTTTACATTAATCAGCATGTTGATCATGACTTTACATTAATCAGCATGTTGATCATGACTTTACATTAACCAGCATGTTGATCATGACTTTACATTAACCAGCATGTTGATCATGACTTTACATTAATCAGCATGTTGATCATGACTTTACATTAATCAGCATGTTGATCATGACTTCACATTAATCAGCATGTTGATCATGACTTTACATTAATCAGCATGTTGATCATGACTTTACATTAACCAGCATGTTGATCATGACTTTACATTAATCAGCATGTTGATCATGACTTTACATTAATCAGCATGTTGATCATGACTTTACATTAATCAGCATGTTGATCATGACTTTACATTAACCAGCATGTTGATCATGACTTTACATTAATCAGCATGTTGATCATGACTTTACATTAATCAGCATGTTGATCATGACTTTACATTAACCAGCATGTTGATCATGACTTTACATTAACCAGCATGTTGATCATGACTTTACATTAATCAGCATGTTGATCATGACTTTACATTAACCAGCATGTTGATCATGACTTTACATTAATCAGCATGTTGATCATGACTTTACATTAATCAGCATGTTGATCATGACTTTACATTAACCAGCATGTTGATCATGACTTTACATTAATCAGCATGTTGATCATGACTTTACATTAATCAGCATGTTGATCATGACTTTACATTAATCAGCATGTTGATCATTACTTTACATTAATCAGCATGTTGATCATGACTTTACATTAATCAGCATGTTGATCATGACTTTACATTAACCAGCATGTTGATCATGACTTTACATTAATCAGCATGTTGATCATGACTTTACATTAACCAGCATGTTGATCATGACTTTACATTAACCAGCATGTTGATCATGACTTTACATTAATCAGCATGTTGATCATGACTTTACATTAATCAGCATGTTGATCATGACTTTACATTAATCAGCATGTTGATCATGACTTTACATTAATCAGCATGTTGATCATGACTTTACATTAATCAGCATGTTGATCATGACTTTACATTAATCAGCATGTTGATCATGACTTTACATTAACCAGCATGTTGATCATGACTTTACATTAATCAGCATGTTGATCATGACTTTACATTAACCAGCATGTTGATCATGACTTTACATTAATCAGCATGTTGATCATGACTTTACATTAATCAGCATGTTGATCATGACTTTACATTAATCAGCATGTTGATCATGACTTTACATTAACCAGCATGTTGATCATGACTTTACATTAACCAGCATGTTGATCATGACTTTACATTAATCAGCATGTTGATCATGACTTTACATTAATCAGCATGTTGATCATGACTTTACATTAATCAGCATGTTGATCATGACTTTACATTAATCAGCATGTTGATCATGACTTTACATTAATCAGCATGTTGATCATGACTTTACATTAACCAGCATGTTGATCATGACTTTACATTAATCAGCATGTTGATCATTACTTTACATTAATCAGCATGTTGATCATGACTTTACATTAATCAGCATGTTGATCATGACTTTACATTAACCAGCATGTTGATCATGACTTTACATTAATCAGCATGTTGATCATGACTTTACATTAACCAGCATGTTGATCATGACTTTACATTAACCAGCATGTTGATCATGACTTTACATTAATCAGCATGTTGATCATGACTTTACATTAATCAGCATGTTGATCATGACTTTACATTAATCAGCATGTTGATCATGACTTTACATTAATCAGCATGTTGATCATGACTTTACATTAATCAGCATGTTGATCATGACTTTACATTAATCAGCATGTTGATCATGACTTTACATTAATCAGCATGTTGATCATGACTTTACATTAACCAGCATGTTGATCATGACTTTACATTAATCAGCATGTTGATCATGACTTTACATTAACCCGCATGTTGATCATGACTTTACATTAATCAGCATGTTGATCATGACTTTACATTAATCAGCATGTTGATCATGACTTTACATTAATCAGCATGTTGATCATGACTTTACATTAACCAGCATGTTGATCATGACTTTACATTAACCAGCATGTTGATCATGACTTTACATTAACCAGCATGTTGATCATGACTTTACATTAATCAGCATGTTGATCATGACTTTACATTAATCAGCATGTTGATCATGACTTTACATTAATCAGCATGTTGATCATGACTTTACATTAACCAGCATGTTGATCATGACTTTACATTAACCAGCATGTTGATCATGACTTTACATTAATCAGCATGTTGATCATGACTTTACATTAATCAGCATGTTGATCATGACTTTACATTAATCAGCATGTTGATCATGACTTTACATTAACCAGCATGTTGATCATGACTTTACATTAATCAGCATGTTGATCATGACTTTACATTAACCAGCATGTTGATCATGACTTTACATTAACCAGCATGTTGATCATGACTTTACATTAACCAGCATGTTGATCATGACTTTACATTAATCAGCATGTTGATCATGACTTTACATTAATCAGCATGTTGATCATGACTTTACATTAATCAGCATGTTGATCATGACTTTACATTAACCAGCATGTTGATCATGACTTTACATTAATCAGCATGTTGATCATGACTTTACATTAATCAGCATGTTGATCATGACTTTACATTAACCAGCATGTTGATCATGACTTTACATTAATCAGCATGTTGATCATGACTTTACATTAACCAGCATGTTGATCATGACTTTACATTAATCAGCATGTTGATCATGACTTTACATTAATCAGCATGTTGATCATGACTTTACATTAATCAGCATGTTGATCATGACTTTACATTAACCAGCATGTTGATCATGACTTTACATTAATCAGCATGTTGATCATGACTTTACATTAACCAGCATGTTGATCATGACTTTACATTAATCAGCATGTTGATCATGACTTTACATTAATCAGCATGTTGATCATGACTTTACATTAACCAGCATGTTGATCATGACTTTACATTAATCAGCATGTTGATCATGACTTTACATTAACCAGCATGTTGATCATGACTTTACATTAATCAGCATGTTGATCATGACTTTACATTAACCAGCATGTTGATCATGACTTTACATTAACCAGCATGTTGATCATGACTTTACATTAATCAGCATGTTGATCATGACTTTACATTAATCAGCATGTTGATCATGACTTTACATTAATCAGCATGTTGATCATTACTTTACATTAATCAGCATGTTGATCTTGACTTTACATTAATCAGCATGTTGATCATTACTTTACATTAATCAGCATGTTGATCCTGACTTTACATTAATCAGCATGTTGATCATGACTTTACATTAATCAGCATGTTGATCATTACTTTACATTAGTCAGCATGTTGATCATGACTTTACATTAATCAGCATGTTGATCATGATTTTAGAAAAATACGAACCACCACCTGAAGCAACAGCAACAGGCCAGAGGATACTGAGTGGTGATGATGGTAACCACCACCTGAAGCAACAGGCCAGAGGATACTGAGTGGTGATGATGGTAACCACCACCCGAAGCAACAGGCTAGAGGATACTGAGTGGTGATGATGGTAACCACCACCCGAAGCAACAGCAACAGGCCAGAGGATACTGAGTGGTGATGATGGTAACCACCACCCGTAGCAACAGGCCAGAGGATACTGAGTGGTGATGATGGTAACCACCACCTGAAGCAACAGCAACAGGCTAGAGGATACTGAGTGGTGATGATGGTAACCACCACCCGAAGCAACAGCAACAGGCCAGAGGATACTGAGTGGTGATGATGGTAACCACCACCTGACGCAACAGGCCAGAGGATACTGAGTGGTGAGGATGGTAACCACCACCCGAAGCAACAGGCCAGAGGATACTGAGTGGTGATGATGGTAACCACCACCCGACGCAACAGGCCAGAGGATACTGAGTGGTGATGATGGTAACCACCACCCGAAGCAACAGGCCAGAGGATACCGAGTGGTGAGGATGGTAACCACCACCCGAAGCAACAGCAACAGGCCAGAGGATACTGAGTGGGGAGGATGGTAACCACCACCCGAAGCAACAGGCCAGAGGATACTGAGTGGTGATGATGGTAACCACCACCCGAAGCAACAGGCTAGAGGATACTGAGTGGTGATGATGGTAACCACCACCCGAAGCAACAGGCCAGAGGATACTGAGTGGTGAGGATGGTAACCACCACCCGTAGCAACAGGCCAGAGGATACTGAGTGGTGAGGATGGTAACCACCACCCGTAGCAACAGGCCAGAGGATACTGAGTGGTGAGGATGGTAACCACCACCCGTAGCAACAGGCCAGAGGATACTGAGTGGTGATGATGGTAACCACCACCCGTAGCAACAGGCCAGAGGATACTGAGTGGTGATGATGGTAACCACCACCTGAAGCAACAGCAACAGGCTAGAGGATACTGAGTGGTGATGATGGTAACCACCACCCGAAGCAACAGCAACAGGCCAGAGGATACTGAGTGGTGATGATGGTAACCACCACCTGACGCAACAGGCCAGAGGATACTGAGTGGTGAGGATGGTAACCACCACCCGAAGCAACAGGCCAGAGGATACTGAGTGGTGATGATGGTAACCACCACCCGACGCAACAGGCCAGAGGATACTGAGTGGTGATGATGGTAACCACCACCCGAAGCAACAGGCCAGAGGATACCGAGTGGTGAGGATGGTAACCACCACCCGAAGCAACAGCAACAGGCCAGAGGATACTGAGTGGGGAGGATGGTAACCACCACCCGAAGCAACAGGCCAGAGGATACTGAGTGGTGATGATGGTAACCACCACCCGAAGCAACAGGCTAGAGGATACTGAGTGGTGATGATGGTAACCACCACCCGAAGCAACAGGCCAGAGGATACTGAGTGGTGAGGATGGTAACCACCACCCGTAGCAACAGGCCAGAGGATACTGAGTGGTGAGGATGGTAACCACCACCCGTAGCAACAGGCCAGAGGATACTGAGTGGTGAGGATGGTAACCACCACCCGTAGCAACAGGCCAGAGGATACTGAGTGGTGAGGATGGTAACCACCACCCATAGCAACAGGCCAGAGGATACTGAGTGGTGAGGATGGTAACCACCACTCGTAGCAACAGGCCAGAGGATACTGAGTGGTGAGGATGGTAACCACCACCCGAAGGAACAGCAACAGGCCAGAGGATACTGAGTGGTGATGATGGTAACCACCACCCGAAGCAACAGGCTAGAGGATACTGAGTGGTGATGATGGTAACCACCACCCGAAGCAACAGCAACAGGCCAGAGGATACTGAGTGGTGAGGATGGTAACCACCACCCAACAGTTCATATGACAACAACATCCAGAAAAAAATACATCGCAAATGGCCTTGCCACTGTTGTTGTTGCTGTTGCTTCGGGTGGTGGTTACCATCCTCACCACTCAGTATCCTCTGGCCTGTTGCTACGGGTGGTGGTTACCATCCTCACCACTCAGTATCCTCTGGCCTGTTGCTTCGGGTGGTGGTTACCATCCTCACCACTCAGTATCCTCTGGCCTGTTGCTTCGGGTGGTGGTTACCATCCTCACCACTCAGTATCCTCTGGCCTGTTGCTGTTGCTTCGGGTGGTGGTTACCATCATCACCACTCAGTATCCTCTGGCCTGTTGCTTCGGGTGGTGGTTACCATCCTCACCACTCAGTATCCTCTGGCCTGTTGCTGTTGCTTCGGGTGGTGGTTACCATCATCACCACTCAGTATCCTCTAGCCTGTTGCTTCGGGTGGTGGTTACCATCATCACCACTCAGTATCCTCTGGCCTGTTGCTGTTGCTTCGGGTGGTGGTTACCATCATCACTGTATTGGTATTGGATCAGATACAGTGCATTCAGAAAGAATCCAGAGTTCGGGACAAGTCTCAGAATGTCCTTGAGTGGCCCTGCCAGAGCCCGGACTTGAACCCGATCGAACATCTCTGAAGAGACCTGAAAATAGCTGTGCAGCAACGCTCCCCATCCAACCTGACAGAGCTTGAGAGGATCTGCAGAGAAGAATGGGAGAAACTCCCCAAATACAGGTGTGCCAAGCTTGTAGCATCATATCCAAGAAGACTCGAGGCTGTAATCGCTTCCAAAGGCGCTTCAACCATGTACTGAGTAAAGGGTCTGAATACTTATGTAAATGTGATATTTCATTTTTTTATTTTTAATAAATTAGTAAAAAATTCTAAACTCGTTTTTGCTTTGTCATTATGAGATATTGTGATGTCATTATGGGGTATTGTCATGTCATTACGGGGTATTGTGATGTCATTATGGGCTATTGTGATGTCATTATGGGCTATTGTGTGAAGATTGATGTGGCGGGAGAATCATTTCATCCATTTTAGAATAATGCTGTAAAGTAACAAAATGTGGAAAAAGTGAAGGGGTCTGAATACATTCCGAATGTACTGTACTGTATGTGTTTAGGATACATGCCATGTTATTTCAACTATCATACTGTAGTACACACATACACACACTTTACCCTCCAATGTCCCCATGTCCTGCTTTAAAAGTAGATGTGTTTGGAGGGATGCTGTGTGACCCATTTTATAAGCTGCTTTAAAAAGTACTTGTTTTTGGCATTACTACAGAGCAGGCGTTGACCCCATCCACTTATCCTACTGACACAGGGATCGACAGACATTAAAACAGATTATTAGACTGGCGTGTCCATGTTAAAAACATTTAACTATGAGTGAAACCCTATGGCAGATTGGTGCTCTGAACCCATGCCCTTAAATGAGCTGAGGGTATATCCATGTCACCCGTGTCTTTACATTTACAAACTGGCAATATCGTTTGATGTATGGTTTGTTATTTTTATTTCCAGTTAAACTGCATGCAGATATAAAACTGTAACATCAGAAAAAAATATGTTTTTCTCGTTATTACATGTTTCTGGCATAAAATCTATTCTGTTCTATAAATCACTATTCTATTCTGTGAGGCTGAGGTCAGGCCTGTGGACCTGGGTCAGTCTGAACAGTGATGGCATTGAACTGCTAGTAGATGGTTTGTTACGGTGGGAGGAGCTAGTTGCTAATAGATGGTTTGTTATGGTGGGAGGGGCTAGTTGCTAATAGATGGTTTGTTATGGTGGGAGGAGCTAGTTGCTAGTACATGGTTTGTTATGCTGGGAGGAGCTAGTTGGTAGTACATGGTTTGTTATGGTGGGAGGAGCTAAATGCTAATAGATGGTTTGTTATGGTGGGAGGAGCTAAATGCTAATAGATGGTTTGTTATGGTGGGAGGGGCTAGTTGCTAGTAGATGGTTTGTTATGGTGGGAGGGGCTAGTTGCTAATAGATGGTTTGTTATGGTGGGAGGAGCTAGTTGCTAATAGATGGTTTGTTATTGTGGGAGGAGCTAGTTGCTAGTACATGGTTTGTTATGGTGGGAGGAGCTAAATGCTAATAGATGGTTTGTTATGGTGGGAGGAGCTAAATGCTAATAGATGGTTTGTTATGGTGGGAGGAGCTAAATGCTAATAGATGGTTTGTTATGGTGGGAGGAGCTAAATGCTAATAGATGGTTTGTTATGGTGGGAGGGCTCTAGCCCAAAGGAAACTAAAAGTGTTATTTTTACATGCATGAACGAGCGTGTACACGCTGGAATCAGAACGCACAGTAGTGAATAAGAAAACACAGACGGGCCGCGAGCATCAACATGTGCTTCAAATGAGTCTATTTTTGCTCACGTCTACGCAAAGCAATGCCGGTGACGTGAGCAGATAAATCGCCAGAATAATAGACTGTTTGCGCATTGTTACATCTGGAATTGTGTATAGTTAGTTAAAAAGTATCTATTTAGTGTTGATACATTTGGCTGTCAGTGCCAATAATACATGTGTGTTTTTTAAATCACTTTTTGCAGACCTAAGTTGATTTCGAGCACAGGCATATAGCCTAGCCGGGCTTGAGCTGGGAAACTTGACAAACTCAGTTCAAGAGAGAATTATGTTATGTAGAAAGAACTGGACTATCTGGACTACTAAACTGCTAGGGTGTATTAGCTACAACTCTCCTCAAGTTCATGAGCCACCATAAACAGGAGGCACGCTACGGTGGCTCCCATACGCTATGCAGTGTATGTGAACTGACGCTCTACTCTCGCCATTGTGGTTTTGGTTTAAGCACCAATCCCAAATGGACCCCTAAACTCTACACACTAAGCCCTATCTATACCTTATGCACCTGATGAATCGACAGGTGTAGGCAATTTCGCAATCCCTCCACCTTGCACTCTGATAGGCTAAGGGGAAAGGTTCACCCTATTTCTTATACCAATAAAATCCTCTCAGTTCTCTAGAAGTGCATGTTTAGGCTTAGGGGTACATTTGCAATTGGGAACAGAGAGTTTTCCCCAGATGCCTCTGCTCTGTCTGGGACGAGGACGAACCCAGTTCCCCTTCCTATCCTCTGTTCTCTTAGCCAAAGAGGGAAACTCTGCTTTGGCCCTAGACTCAAAACACATAGCCAAACGCTCTGTTGCAGTCGCATGGCATGGGCCACATTCCGTTGGCAACAAACAGAAGAAAACAGACTGAAAAAGAGGTGACAGTTTCAAATAAGACACCCTTGTTTTCCTTGGTGAGTGTAAACAGCTCCACAGGAGCTGGAGAGCCCTAGAAGACCGATGGCTGGAGGAGGGTGCAGCATGTTCATGCCAACCCAGTCGGTCAGTTGAACTAATAAACAAATACGGTGGTGTCATGTCACAATAGGTGTGAAAAAGACACCTGGGACAGGGTTCGAAAAGTTATCTTCTCAGAAAAGTTTTCATAACAGAGGAGAGAGAGAGAGATGCCCACATTGGGCAAAAGCAGCACTACTATAGATAAATAACGTTTTGTTCTTTAGCATTTCTATGTGAATTCAATGTGATCGATCTATGCATTGCTGGAAACAAGTTGCCTACTATATATATATATATATATATATACCTAATTCTCTCTTATATATACTCTGTTGATACAAACGTGTCACAAAAGTAGCCTGGGACTAAAAAAGTAGCGCACCAGTCACATAAGTTGCCACACACCTTTTAATGCCATTACCCATCATTACATACACCTTTTAAAGCCATTACCCATCATTACATACACCTTTTAAAGCCATTACCCATCATTAAGTACACCTTTTAAAGGCATTACCCATCATTACGTATCACTGGAAGAGTCAACGCGCTACGTACCTTGATCACTGCTACAACCCGCACGCGGGAAGTCTTTTCCGACGTACTCGATAGCCTCCGCTTCATCATCAGGACTTTTGCGTCTCTTCGACATTTGTTGCTCCCTTGTTTTTGTTCTGTGACAGCGGTGGAGGGGTGAGTGGTAGCCAAACAGCGGATCTACTATCAACTGGCGAGGCACGCACATGCAACAGACAGTCACAGCGGATGGCGAGTGTACAAATCCGAACGGAGAAAAACACACTTCAATTACATCAAACAGACCTCGCTCTTCGTTCTGTGTCTTCCCCTCCGGCGCGTCTCCAAACCAGTGAGAGTAGAGAAAGTAGGGAGGTACGTGAATGGATGCCCCGGCCACTCGATACGCAAAACACGAATAGAGAGATTGTCAGAATGAAGGCTAATACGGATGCTAGCAGTGATGGGACACTAAGTTTTTTGGGGGGGGGGATAGCGAGAGAGGCTTCGTTTATCCCCCCTGACAAATATTGCAACTGAGCTGATTTGTTGATCACGTGTGTCCAGGATTATAAGGCTTGGCCATGTTCGGTTGGAAATTACGCATGAGAGGCAACTGGTTACTGATCCTTGCAGGCCCGGTCCTGACCGGTCTGCCGCCCTAGGCAACCCCTCAAATCTCAACCTGGTTTCAGAGCATTTCATATTATTATTTAAGTAAATCCGAGACACTCCATTTTAGTATATGTTAGGTTTCATATGGTATATATTCATTTGTGGTTGTCCATCACCATGATATGTGACGCAATACAATTCGTATTATACTCTATGTACAATATTACGAATTTGCGAAACATATATGTTACTTATTCTAGCTATATGGTTTACATTAGCTAGTCTAGGTGTTAGGGGCTAGGGTTGGGTTTAGGAGTTAGTTTGAAGGGTTCGGGGAAGGGTTAGCTAAAATGGTTACGATTAGGGTTAGGGTTGTCTCTCGCTGTCAACTGTGTTTATTTTCAGCAAACTTAACATGTGTAAATATTTGTATGAACATAACAAGATTCAACAACTGATCAAATTCCACAGACATGTGACTAACATAAATGGAATGTAACAGTCAGTATCTGGTGTGGCCACCAGCTGCATTAAGTACTGCAGTGCATCTCCTCCTCATGGACTGCACCAGATTTGCCAGGTCTTGCTGAGATGTTACCCCACTCTTCCACCAAGGCACCTGAAAGTTCCCAGACATTTCTGGGGGGAATGGCCCTAGCTCTCACCCTCTGATCCAACAGGTCCCAGACGTGCTCAATGGGATTGAGATCCGGGCTCTTCGCTGGCCATGGCAGAACACTGACATTCCTGTCTGCAGGAAATTACGCACATAATTAGCAGTATGGCTGGTGGCATTGTCATGCTGGAGGGTCATGTCAGGATGAGCCTGCAGGAAGGGTACCACATGAGGGAGGAGGATGTCTTCCCTGTAACGCACAGCGTTGAGATTGCCTGCAGTGACAACAAGCTCAGTCCGATGATGCTGTGACACACCGCCCCAGACCCTCCACCTCCAAATCGATCTCGGTGTAACGCTCATTCCTTCGAAAGATAAAAGCAAATCCGACCATCATACCTGGTGAGACAAAACCGTGACTCGTCAGTGCAGAGCACTTTTTGCCAGTCCTGTCTGGTCCAGTGACGGTGGGTTTGTGCCCATAGGCAACGTTGTTTCCGGTGATGTCTGGTGAGTATCTGCCTTACAACAGGCCTACAAGCCCTCAGTCCAGCCTCTCTCAGCCTATTGCGGACAGTCTGAGCACTGATGGAGGGATTGTGCATTCCTGGTGTAACTCGGGCAGTTGTTGTTGCCATCCTGTACCTGTCCCGCAGGTGTGATGTTCGGATGTACCGATACTGTGCAAGTGTTGTTACACGTGATCTGCCACTGCGAGGACGATCAGCTGTCCGTCCTGTCTCCCTGTAACGCTGTCTTAGGTGTCTCTCAGTACGGACATTGCAATTTATTGCCTCCTTGCAGCATGCCTAAGGCACGTTCACGCAGATGAGTAGAGACCCTGGGCATTGCAGTGTGTATATTTTCCTGTTTCCAAAATGTTGTTCAAAACAAGCTGTTCAGTCACTTACTACTCTGTCCCTCAGTGTCTGCCAGCAGCAGCAGCTGAGCCTCTGTGGTTGCACAGGCCATGCGAACATTGTTTGGATTGTGTTGCCAGCTATTTACTATATGGGATAACTGCCCCAATGAAATCGCAGGATTTCATAGCATAAATAATAACAGCACAAAGTGACTGCACCGTCCTGGGGTGCTCAATTGTGCGTCCAGCCAGAACTTCTGGGTTTACTTCTGGGTTTACTTCTGGGTTATCTTCTGGGTTTCTGGGTTTACTTCCGGGTTTCTGGGTTTACTTCTGGGTTTCTGGGTTTACTTCTGGGTTTCTGGGTCTGCTCTAGTCTCCTCCCAATGAGTTGTTTTCCCCTCCAGACTGCTTACTACCACACGCGACTAGATCTGCTCTATCAGGTACAGATGGAGCTAAAGCACATTGTAATGAACTTGAAAATAAATGATCATAACAGTCATAGGAGCCTGGAACCTGATAAACCGGGCAACTACATCAAACAAGAGTGGAGGGACAGAGGTTTATCAGGTTGTACTGTAGGTGACAGGGCGACTGTTGTTTGGATTAAAACAGCATAACACCCGGTGTATCACAAACCATGATCAAATTAATTAGCCGGCAACAGTCATTTCGAGAAATGGTTTGGTTGATTATTTTGGTCAAATGAACCAATTATGTACCTTTTGATAAGCAGCTAGCTAGAACTAGATGGTAGCTCACTACCATGGCAATTTCAAGTATTTCTAAACTCATATCTGACTAACTCAGGAAATGTAAAGTTATTTCAGAATGAACGTTAACTGGCTAGCGCATCATGCTATGTGGCATTATGCTAGCTATCCCCAGTTAGATAATGCTTTGTGACATTAGGCTAGCTAGCTATCCCCAGTTAGTTAATGCTTTGTGACATTAGGCTAGCTAGCTATCCCCAGTTAGTTAATGCTTTGTGGCATTATGCTAGCTAGCTATCCCCAGTTAGTTAATGCTATGTGGCATTATGCTAGCTATCCCCAGTTAGATAATGCTTTGTGACATTATGCTAGCCAGCTATCCCCAGTTAGATAATGCTTTGTGACATTAGGCTAGCTAGCTATCCCCAGTTAGTTAATGCTTTGTGACATTATGCTAGCTAGCTATCCCCAGTTAGTTAATGCTATGTGGCATTATGCTAGCTATCCCCAGTTAGATAATGCTTTGTGACATTATGCTAGCCAGCTATCCCCAGTTAGATAATGCTTTGTGACATAAGGTTAGCTAGCTATCCCAGTTAGATAAGGTGTTTTCACTTATTGCATCTGCGTGCTTGTTGTGTACTTCCTGGTGCGTTTGTTCGTGAGCTGGCTGCTCGTCAAAAAATGTACAGACAAACTTGAAACCTCTGATCATGACAATTTTAGCCCACGGGATGAAACTCCTGGACAGCAGTTGAGTCTGATTGTCCAGTCTATATTGTCCATTTTACTTTGACCTTGTCCTGTTTTAATGGTAAGTGTCACACCCTGACCATAGTTTGCTTTGTATGTTTCTATGTTTTGTTTGGTCAGGGTGTGATCTGAGTGGGCATTGTATGTTACATGTCTAGTTTGTCTATTTCTATGTTTGGCCTGATATGGTTCTCAATCAGAGGCAGGTGTTAGTCATTGTCTCTGATTGGGAACCATATTTAGGTAGCCTGTTTGGTGTTGTGTTTTGTGGGTGATTGTTCCTGTCTCTGTGTTTGCACCAGATAGGACAGTTTTTTTTTCTTTTTTTTCACATTTCTTGTTTTGTTAGTTTATTCATGTATAGTGTCTATATTAAAGAACCATGAATAATAACCACGCTGCGTTTTGGTCCGCCTCTCCTTCAACTCAAGAAAAACGTTACAGTAAGGTATTTGTTAACATGTCAGTGCATTTTGTTGTTTTTATTTTTGATTGGGTGTCATTTAGATTATTGATCGGAGAAACGTGCACTATATACATTTTATCTCCAGTCTGTCGGCTACTGAAAAGGCCACATCTTTCTACCATATGCTACATTTATATGTCAGATAATTTTTTGGGAGTGCGACAGTGATGCATCTCTCCAACAGCATCCTGGGAATGGACAACATATTTTGCGCCCCTGCCTTTGACAAAGTGGGCACTGCTTATCACACGGCGGCGTCAGCACTCACCTAAAAAACCCATATGCTATTGGTTGAGAAATGTTCATTGTTTTTGGGCCGGATTATGAGGTTTTATGTGTTTGTTGGAGGTGCGTCTTAGTCAATTTAGCATGGAAAATGGCCCCTCTCGTCAATCTGCCAACATATCCGCCTAATTCTGCCTAATAGATGGACCGGCCCTGGAACCATGTCTTTCCAATCTCACAAAAGCACATTAATCAAAGGGCCTCTTTACTCTAGTCTACTGTCATGATGCTGGCCTGGGGGTAGGTTTATGATAGTCATAAATAGCTCGCCCCCCCCCCTTTTTCCTCTCTCTACCCTACTGTTAGGACTATTAAAAATCCCTTGGTTAACATAGAGATTCTGGGAACATCAGAAGGTGGGGGGGAAATTAACCATATTCTGGTAATCCAACCAGTTGAACATATGCGTTTGTGCTTAATGAATATGATGTCAGTTTGGTTGTCATCTGACACATTCACATCAATGATAGGATGACATAAACTCTACAGTGGAAAGTCTACACATTATAGTTATCAGATTCACATGGACTTGTTGTGCAATTTAAATGTTTGAATATGAAATTATGTGATGGGATGAAATGTGATTTTAGCTTCTAAAATGTGAGAATTGGGTTTTCATGAGTGAATTAGGCCCAACTCAGTGGCCCGCCCACGTGAAGAGACATTGGTTATAACCAATAAAACTCTTCCTTCCTATATAAAGCCTTGACGACAATATAACCTTCTGTTCCGAGGATGTGAGGACGATGGTCCATACGTTAAAAAGGATTAACATGTCAACTACAGAACTAAGCCAACCTCAGCGTGAGTTTTGGTTGTGAATGGTATGAACTTTGAACTCTTATTCACTACAGAAGTTATACCTCCTAGCCGTTGAATTAGCAACATCAGCTAAAAACGTGGGCTCGGAAAGGACAGACAGAGTATCCCGTCTACCACCCAACGACGACACTACAACGTGTACAATTTACCACCAGAGACATTCTTCAAAGGACAAAGGACTCTGTTGGGCAACACGGCTTTCCATCTACCACCAACCTACCAAAGCGCAGGTCAAAGTAAATATTTATTCCATTTTCCTTTTCCAAATGGGCAGTAATTGAAAATGCATAAGATTCTGTATTTACGATAGAGTAGCTGCCTACGGCCCAATTGAGACATCGCTTCTCCCTTTGTTCCTCAGTCTTCCCGCTCTTTCACTCAAACACAATCCCCCTTTTCTTTGTGTAAGCTGTCATATCTGTTCCGTCCTCTAGAGAATTTTCCTTTGTGACATCATTTGTAATCAAGGTATGATTCATTCTGTGTATATGTAATTCTGTGTGATTAGTTAGGTATTTAGTAAATAAATAATTAAACCCAATTTTGTATTGCTGATTCAACTTGTTAGCCACGGTTTGTGAAGATGACCAAGAATTTACAACTTTCAGATGAGACTGAATTAAGGTGACGATTAATATTGACTGCTATTGATGTAAAATATTACTAGGTCATTAAGAGTTTATTTGGAAGATAACAGCTCAATAAATATTATTTTGTGGTGCCCCGACTTCCTAGTTAATTACATTTACATGATTAGCTCAATCAGGTAATATTAATTACAGAGAAAGGATTTTTTTATAGAATACCATGTCATATCACTTAATCCGGCATGGCCAAAAACACCACATTATACTACACTAACCAACACTCAGAGCCACATGTTCCGACCGTAACCACACCCAATGTTGCTCAGAGCCACATGTTCCGACCGTAACCACACCCAGTGTTGCTCAGAGCCACATGTTCCGACCGTAACCACACCCAATGTTGCTCAGAGCCACATGTTCTGACCGTAACCACACCCAGTGTTGCTCAGAGCCACATGTTCCGACCGTAACCACACCCAATGTTGCTCAGAGCCACATGTTCTGACCGTAACCACACCCAATGTTGTTTCCAATACTTGTAAGACTCTACCCCTGTATGACCTCAGAGTCTGTATTTCCAGTATACTAATGGCTGCATGCAGGAATATGGCTTTGGCCACACCAATAGAGACGGAGGACTATTTTTATAACGGTTCTGTTACAGCGTATGTGATGGCATGGCCAGTGCCCTTGAGGCTACAACTCATAGGAATCCCCACCCAGTTGACTACTTTAAAATGGCAGACGCGTGGTGGAAGCCCTATCATTCTCTATGGCCACACCACATCCAAGGTCTTTGTTTAAATGGGATACAGCTGTTATCAAATTGATTTCAAAACTTTACCTTTTTTGGGGAGGGGGGGGTGTATTTTTAGCTAACACTAACCTTAATCTAAATATCTTAATTAACCTGCTGCGTAAATTCTCCTAAACCTGCTGTGAAAAGTCCATTTTGACAAAAGGTGTATCTCTTCTAGACCAAACCCACATCCAAGACCAGTGTAAACAGAAAAGTTGCAGATCCTATGTGGAAGAGAGCTAGATCTCGCTCGACATATTTTACTCGTGCAAATCCACCCTTTAGTATAGTTTTTAGTGGTGGTTGTTTTAATTATTTATTTTATTTTAAAGCCAAAAGTGGTCCCCATTTTAGGTGTACTACGTCATCCATTTCGTGTGACATGCTAATAATTTAGAAATTTCTATGACATCATCCAACTCCTTCAGGACTGTTGGAAAAGCATTCCAGGTGAAGCTGGTTGAGAGATTGCCAAGAGTGTGCAAAGCTGTCATCAAGGCAAAGGGTGGCTACTTTGAAGAATCTAAAATATATTTACATTTGTTTAACACTTTTTTTGGTTACTACACAATTCCATATGTGTTATTTCATAGTTTTGATGTCTTCACTATTAGTCTACAATGTAGTGAATAGTCAAAATAAAGAAAAACCCTTGAATGATGTGTCCAAACGTTTGACTGATACTAGTGTTTTATATATGAGGATAAAAACCATCCCAGCCCTGTTTTGGTCGCAGGTTCAGGAAGGGCTGAAAGAAATGGCAACATTTACTTGGACCTAACTCTGCAAATAGCACTCTGCAAATAGCACTCTGCAAATAGCACTCTGCAAATAGCACTCTGCAAATAGCCCTCTGCAAATAGCCCTCTGCAAATAGCCCTCTGCAAATATCACTGTCTGGTGGTTGGAAAAGTCAGTCAATCGATCAATAATATAATAATACTCTAAAACAAAGACTATGAGAATAGAAAGGTTTCTAACTTTTATGAAACAACACAGTGGAAAAAATATACGACATGGAAATCAAAACGGGAGGGTCTTCAGAGATAGATGGGAGGGGTTGAGTGGAGCTGAAGGCTAGGACTAAAAATAAACGAAAGATAACTAATGTAAGATATACTGTCTGTGAAATGTATGTATTAGCTGGAAGTGGAAGCCTAAGTATTGTTGTCTATTAGTTTAATCGAATTAGGGGAAAATAATAAGGAAATAAAAATAATTTTTTTAAATTATATTTATTACAACAACAAAAAAGTGTGTGTGTGTATATATATATATATATATGGGGGACTGAAAAATGCAGACAATTACATTGATAGAAGCCACAAATGCAGACAATTACATTGATAGATTGTGCCCCCCCTCCAAAAAAAACATGTTTATCGTTAATGAACAAAAAAAATCTAGCGTCTCAGTCTCCGGACTTGAACCCCATTGTAAACCTGTGGTTTGAGTTGAAGAGCCCATAAATACAGACAAAGGATATCAGGGATCTGGAAAGAGTCCGTGTGGAGGTATGGTCTTAAGGTCCCCTCCCAATGTGTTCTCTTCATCTCATAACACATTTCAGGAAAAAGGCTCAGTGTTGTTTCCTTTGCAAAGTTGAGGTAGTGAAAGGTATTGAAAACAGGGGTGCCAATAATTTTTACTCCTATCATTTTGAGATTTAAAAAAAAAAATAATCTCTATTGTTAAATTCTCAGGCAGCCTCTTACGCACAATTGTGTGTGTGTGTGTTACCCTATTTCATTAGGTTACTTATTTCACTTGAGGAAGTCTTGGAACTGGACACCTGCTGAGCCAAAGACACACTGCAGCCTGCGGTAATCTCTCTCTCTGAATGAAATATACATTTACTAAAATGTACCCTGTCAAATTTGTATTAACTTGTGATTTACATTTATACGCCTGCTATTATTACCATCTCCCTCTGAAAGTCAGGCAAAGCTCCTTTTGTTTTATGTAGTGTCTCTCTCCATCTCTGTCCCCCCCCCCCCCTTCTCTCTTTCACTGCAGATAACCAACTGACGTCAGAGAGCTACTTGCGTCAATGCTAGTCTCTGACATTTTTTTCAATAGGGTCCTAATGGGATTATTACTACAGGGGAAAATGTTCTCCCTTCAAGGCTTTTAGTTAGAGCTTTTCTTTTCGTTTAAAAAACTCAATTAATTAAAAACTCAGAAATACCAAATAGATCAAGCTTGCTTTTTAAACTACAATCTCATCTTTTCACATAGACTAACATGAAATCGCAGAGTATTTCATTCATTTTAGTATCTGCTATAGTTTGCACATTTTAGACCATTCCATTAATCCGAAAGTGAAATCTCTGCCTACCTAAGGAATCTGGCGCGCTAAAACGAACGCATCCACTGGCCCGCAACGCAACCTTGTAGTTAGTGAGCGCTCTAGTTGACGTAATATTTTAAGTGCCATTTATGTGCTGTGTATTTTGCTAAAGGCCCATTCCGTTATTTTCTTTGCATATGACAGTTACCACAGAGCAGTGAACACAGTGAGGAATTTACAGTTTAATACATCATCTGACAACAGAAGTAACTATAAACTTCCAGCAAATGAATTCAAAACATAAGGTGAGGAATGGGTAGATGTCCTTTCCGGATAGAAAATGTTAAAAACGGAGGCATTTATACGGCTTCACTGAAGCCTAAAGATCAGCCCTGGTGACGTCAATGTGATACCCCTTTAATTCCTCTCCTCAACAGGCTGTAAGCAACATCATCATTATTATCTGAGAACCTTCCACAATGTGTTTTAACACACACACACACGCGCGCACACACCAGTGCATTAAAATGGATCAGGAATAATGATGTGTACTGAGGCGAGGACATTCAATTGGGAGGGCATGCATTAGTGAAACTATAATAGACAGACAGGTTGACAGAGACAGACAGACCGATGGGTGGAGGGACAGACCGATGGGCGGAGAGACAGACAGACCGATGGGCGGAGGGACAGATCGATGGGCGGAGGGACAGACCGATGGGCGGAGGGACAGACCGATGGGCGGAGGGACGGACCGATGGGCGGAGGGACGGACCGATGGGCGGAGGGACGGACCGATGGGCGGAGGGACGGACCGATGGGCGGAGAGACGGACAGATGGGCGGAGGGACGGACCGATGGGCGGAGAGACGGACCGATGGGCGGAGGGACGGACCGATGGGCGGAGAGACGGACCGATGGGCGGAGGGACGGACCGATGGGCGGAGGGACGGACCGATGGGCGGAGGGACGGACCGATGGGCGGAGGGACGGACCGATGGGCGGAGGGACGGACCGATGGGCGGAGGGACGGACCGATGGGCGGACGGACAGTCACTCGTACCTATAGCCTTCTTCCACTAAACAAGCACACAGTAATTTTTCTCTCCTCTTTGTGACGAGGCTGTGACAGAATGTTCCTGGGAGACGGATGGTTCTAATCTTCCCATAATGCTCAGTGGTTGACCTTCTCATCCAGGAGGATGATGGTTACATAAGGTGAAGATTGGATGCAGGGTGTAACACAACACAGCATCATAAAAGGTTTATAGGTTCAAATAAAACACAACAAACAGCAACATTGAACCCATTTCTGAGAAACGTCAGTACACCTGAGTCCCAAATATACCAGTAGGCCCATGTGTTACACAACCATCGTGCGGGATGCAAATATACACGAAGGGAGAAACTGTTACTAGTATCCACTCATTACTGTAACGTGGCTCATTACTGTATAACGTGGCTCATTACTGAATAACGTGGCTCATTGCTGTATAACGTGGCTCATGACTCTATAACGTGGCTCATTGCTGTATAACGTGGCTCATTGCTGTATAACGTGGCTCATTACTGTATAACGGGGCTCATTACTGTATAACGGGGCTCATTACTGTATAACGGGGCTCATTATTGTGTAACGTGGCTCATGACTCTATAACGTGGCTTATTGCTGTATAACATAGCTCATGACTCTATAACGTGGCTCATTGCTGTATAACGTGGCTCATTGCTGTATAACGTGGCTCATTGCTGTATAACGTGGCTCATTGCTGTATAACGTGGCTCATTGCTGTATAACGTGGCTCATTACTGTATAACGGGGCTCATTACTGTATAACGGGGCTCATTATTGTGTAATGTGGCTCATGACTCTATAACGTGGCTCATTGCTGTATAACGTGGCTCATTGCTGTATAACGTGGCTCATTACTGTATAACAGGGCTCATTACTGTATAACGGTGCTCATTACTATATAACGTGGCTCATTACTGTAGCGTGGCTCATTGCTGTATAACGTGGCTCATTGCTGTATAACGCGGCTCATTACTGTATAACATGGCTCATTACTGTATAACGTGGCTCATTACTGTATAACGTGGCTCATTACTGTATAATGTGGCTCATTACTGTATAATGTGGCTCATTACTGTATAACGTGGCTCATTACTGTAACGTGGCTCATGACTGTATAACGTGGCTCATGACTGTATAACGTGGCTCATGACTGTATAACGTGGCTCATGACTGTAAGACGTGGCTCATGACTGTATAACGTGGCTCATTACTTATTGTATGATTTTTGAGATTTTCAGGATTTTTGTTGTAGATTCCGTCTCTCACAGTTGAAGTGTACCTATGATAAAAAATTACAGACCTCTACATGCTTTGTAAGTAGGAAACACTGCCGATTTAGCAGGTTATCAAATACTTGTTCTCCCCACTGTGTATAGTATGGTTTATTGCTATATAATATGATGTATTGCTATGTAATATGGTTTATTGCTATGTAATATGGTTTATTGCTATATAATATGGTTTATTGCTATGTAATATGGTGTATTGCTATGTAATATGTTCCCAACACCCAACTTCCTTGTTTAATTTATATTTTATTCAGTGAACAATCCGTCTCTTTTGTCAACACTTCAGAGAGACTGGCAGTAAAATGCAAATGTAATCATTTGCATAGTTCATCACTAGCGGGGTGAATTCCATATTTGCAAGAGATTGATTGTGTAGCAGACAGCAGTCATTCCTACCACAGTTGAGAACAGTAGCTTGTTGTTGCTCTGCCCTCTGCTGGGGAGTTAGAGCTACTACCTCTGGATTAAACCCACAACCGCCGACGCACATCATAAATCATTTATTTTTTACAGTTAAGTCTTAATAGGTTTTCTAATGTATTTCATACTGTTTTTTAAATATATTTTTATTATTCTTAATGTCAATACCATATTATTTTCTTACAACTAAAAATACAGCTGAGTGACAGTAATGCAAGTAAGGGGTCAGATGTAGGAGGGGGTCAGATGTAGGAGGGGGTCAGATGTAGGAGGGGGTCAGATGTAGGAGGGGGTCAGATGTAGGAGGGGGTCAGATGTAGGAGGGGGTCAGATGTAGGAGGGGGTCAGATGTAGGGAGGGGGTCAGATGTAGGAGGGGGTCAGATGTAGGAGGGGGTCAGATGTAGGAGGGGGTCAGATGTAGGAGGGGGGTCAGATGTATGAGGGGGTCAGATGTAGGAGGGGGTCAGATGTATGAGGGGTCAGATGTAGGAGGGGGTCAGATGTAGGAGGGGTCAATGTAGGAGGGGGTCAGATGTAGGAGGGGGTCAGATGTAGGAGGGGGTCAGATGTAGGAGGGGGTCAGATGTAGGAGGGGGTCAGATGTAGGAGGCGGGTCAGATGTAGGAGGGGGGTCAGATTAGGAGGGGGTCAGATGTAGGAGGGGGTCAGATGTAGGAGGGGGTCAGATGTAGAGGGGGTCAGATGTAGGAGGGGGTCAGAAGTAGGAGGGGTCAGATGTAGGAGGGGGTCAGATGTAGGAGGGGGTCAGATGTAGGAGGGGGTCAGATGTAGGAGGGGGTCAGATGTAGGAGGGGGTCAGATGTAGGAGGGGGTCAGATGTAGGAGGGGGTCAGATGTAGGAGGGGTCAGATGTAGGAGGGGGTCAGATGTAGGAGGGGGTCAGATGTAGGAGGGGGTCAGATGTAGGAGGGGGGTCAGATGTAGGAGGGGGTCAGATGTAGGAGGGGTCAGATGTAGAGGGGTCAGATGTAGGAGGGGTCATAGGATGGGTCAAGGGTAGGAGGGGTCAGATGTAGGAGGGGGTCAGATGTAGGAGGGGTCAGATGTAGGAGGGGGTCAGATGTTAGGAGGGGTCAGATGTAGGAGGGGTCAGATGTAGGAGGGGTCAGATGTAGGAGGGGGTCAGATGTAGGAGGGGGTCAGAGTAGGAGGGGGTCAGATGTAGGAGGGGGTCAGATGTAGGAGGGGTCAGATGTAGGAGGGGGTCAGATGTAGGAGGGGTCAGATGTAGGGGGGGTCAGATGTAGGAGGGGGTCAGATGTAGGAGGGGTCAGATGTAGGAGGGGGTCAGATGTAGGAGGGGTCAGAGTCGGAGGGGGTCAGAGTAGGAGGGGGTCCGATGTAGGAGGGGTCCGATGTAGGAGGGGGTCAGATGTAGGAGGGGTCAGATGTAGGAGGGGGTCAGATGTAGGAGGGGTCAGATGTAGGAGGGGGTCAGATGTAGGAGGGGGTCAGAGTAGGAGGGGGTCAGAGTAGGAGGGGGTCCGATGTAGGAGGGGTCAGATGTAGGAGGGGGTCAGATGTAGGAGGGGTCAGATGTAGGAGGGGGTCAGATGTAGGAGGGGGTCAGAGTAGGAGGGGGTCAGAGTCGGAGGGGGTCAGAGTAGGAGGGGGTCCGATGTAGGAGGGGTCAGATGTAGGAGGGGGTCAGATGTAGGAGGGGGTCAGAAGGGGGGGGTCAGATGTAGGAGGGGTCAGATGTAGGAGGGGGTCAGATGTAGGAGGGGTCAGATGTAGGAGGGGGTCAGAGTCGGAGGGGGTCAGAGTAGGAGGGGGTCCGATGTAGGAGGGGTCAGATGTAGGAGGGGGTCAGATGTAGGAGGGGTCAGATGTAGGAGGGGGTCAGATGTAGGAGGGGTCAGATGTAGGAGGGGGTCAGATGTAGGAGGGGGTCAGAGTAGGAGGGGGTCAGAGTAGGAGGGGGTCCGATGTAGGAGGGGTCAGATGTAGGAGGGGGTCAGATGTAGGAGGGGTCAGATGTAGGAGGGGGTCAGATGTAGGAGGGGGTCAGAGTAGGAGGGGGTCAGAGTAGGAGGGGGTCCGATGTAGGAGGGGTCAGATGTAGGAGGGGGTCAGATGTAGGAGGGGGTCAGAGTAGGAGGGGGTCAGAAGGGGGGGGGTCAGATGTAGGAGGGGTCAGATGTAGGAGGGGGTCAGAGGCGGGAGGGGGTCAGAGTAGGAGGTGGTCAGAGGCGGGAGGTGGTCAGAGGCAGGAGGGGGTCAGGGGAAGGAGGGGGTGAGAGGCAGGAGGGGAGAAAAGGAGTCAGGAAAATAAAGCGGAATAGAAATAACATACAACTATGGCATATAGTTGGTATCCTACATTACATATATATATATATTGTAACCAAAACATCAGCCAGGAAGCATAGGAACTGAGAAGTGATCTGTGGTCACCACCTGCAAAACCACTCCTTTATTGGGGGTGTCTTGCTAATTGCCTATAATTTCCACCTGTTGTCTATTCCATTTGCACAACAGCATGTGAAATTTATTGTCAATCAGTGTTGCTTCCTAAGTGGACAGTTTGACTTCAGACTGTTCTAACTTCCTCCTACACTGGCGAGGATCCTGTCACAGTTAAATGACACCATGCCAGGGCGGATTGCAGAGGTCTTGAAAAAGAAGGGTCAACACTGCAAATATGGACTCTTTGCATCAACTTCATGTAATTGTCAATAAAAGCCTTTGACACTTATGAAATGCTTGTAATTATACTTCAGTATCCATAGTAACATCTGACAAAAATATCTAAAGACACTGAAGCAACAAACTTTGTGGAAATTAATATTTGTGTCATTCTCAAAACTTTTGGCCACGACTATAGAGAGAGACACAGAGATAGTGAGAGAGATAGACAGAGATAGTGATATATAGAGAGAGAGACAGAGATAGTGATATAGAGAGAGATAGCTAGACAGAGATGGTGATATAGAGAGCGTGACAAAGATAGACAGAGATAGTGATATAGAGAGAGTGACGAGATAGTGATATAGAGAGTGATAGTGATATAGAGAGAGATAGACAGAGATAGTGATATAGAGAGAGATAGCTAGACAGAGATGGTGATATAGAGAGCGTGACAAAGATAGACAGAGATAGTGATATAGAGAGAGTGACGAGATAGTGATATAGAGAGTGATAGTGATATAGAGAGAGATAGACAGAGATAGTGATATGGAGAGAGATAGTGATATAGAGAGACAGAGATGGTGATATAGAGAGAGTGACGAGATAGACAGAGATAGTGATATAGAGAGAGATAGTAATATAGAGAGAGCGAGAGACATAGTGACAGAAAGAAAGAGAGAGAACGCAGGGTGGAGGGATGAATTGGCCGAGCCAGAGCTAGAGGCATCTCAAAACGTCTGTGGGGGCAAAAGTGTAACATTACCCCCCTACACAAGCTTCCTTAATGTACATTACCCTCCTACACAAGCTTCCTTAATGTACATTACCCTCCCACACAAGCTTCCTTAATGTACATTACCCTCCTACACAAGGTTCCTTAATGCACATTACCCTCCTACACAAGCTTCCTTAATGTACATTACCCTCCTACACAAGCTTCCTGAATGTACATTACCCTCCTACACAAGCTTCCTTAATGTACATTGCCCTCCTACACAAGCTTCCTTGATGTACATTACCCTCCTACACAAGCTTCCTTAATGTACATTACCCTCCTACACAAGCTTCCTTGATGTACATTACCCTCCTACACAAGCTTCCTTAATGTACATTACCCTCCTACACAAGGTTCCTTAATGCACATTACCCTCCTACACAAGCTTCCTTAATGTACATTACCCTCCTACACAAGCTTCCTGAATGTACATTACCCTCCTACACAAGCTTCCTTAATGTACATTACCCTCCTACACAAGCTTCCTGGATGTACATTACCCTCCTGCACAAGCTTCCTTAATGTACATTACCATCCAACACAAGCTTCCTTAATGTACATTACCCTCCTACACAAGCTTCCTTAATGTACATTACCCTCCTACACAAGCTTCCTTAATGTGCATTACCCTCCTACACACGCTTCCTAAATATACATTACCCTCCTACACAAGCTTCGTTAATGTACATTACCCTCCTACACAAGTTTCCTGAATGTACATTACCCTCCTGCACAAGCTTCCTTAATGTACATTACCATCCAACACAAGCTTCCTTAATGTACATTACCCTCCTACACAAGCTTCCTTAATGCACATTACCCTCCTACACAAGCTTCCTTAATGTGCATTACCCTCCTACACAAGCTTCCTAAATATACATTACTATCCTACACAAGCTTACTTAATGTACATTACCCTCCTACACAAGCTTCCTTAATGTACATTACCCTCCTACACAAGCTTCCTTAATGTACATTACCCTCCTGCACAAGCTTCCTTAATGTACATTGCCCTCCTACACAAGCTTCCTTAATGTACATTACCATCCAACACAAGCTTCCTTAATGTACATTACCCTCCTACACAAGCTTCCTGAATGTACATTACCCTCCTACACAAGCTTCCTTAATGTACATTACCCTCCTACACAAGCTTCCTTAATGTGCATTACTATCCTACACAAGCTTCCTTAATGTGCATTACCTTCCTACACAAGCTTCCTAAATATATATTACTATCCTACACAAGCTTCCTTAATGTACATTACCCTCCTACACAAGCTTCCTTAATGCACATTACCCTCCTACACAGCTTCCTTAATGTGCATTACTATCCTACACAAGCTTCCTTAATGTACATTACCCTCCTACACAAGCTTCTTGAATGTACATTACCCTCCTACACAAGATTCATTAATGTACATTACCCTCCTACACAAGCTTCCTTAATGCACATTACCCTCCTACACAAGCTTCCTTAATGTGCATTACTATCCTACACAAGCTTCCTTAATGTACATTACCCTCCTACACAAGCTTCCTTAATGTACATTACCATCCAACACAAGCTTCCTTAATGTACATTACCCTCCTACACAAAGCTTCCTTAATGTACATTACCCTCCTACACAAGCTTCCTTAATGTACATTACCATCCAACACAAGCTTCCTTAATGTACATTACCCTCCTACACAAGCTTCCTTAATGTACATTACCCTCCTACACAAGCTTCCTTAACGCACATTACCCTCCTACACAAGCTTCCTTAATGTGCATTACTATCCTACACAAGCTTCCTTAATGTGCATTACTATCCTACACAAGCTTCCTTAATGTACATTACCCTCCTACACAAGCTTCCTGAATGTACATTACCCTCCTACACAAGCTTCCTAAATGTGCATTACCCTCCTACACAAGCTTCCTGAATGTACATTACCCTCCTACACAAGCTTCCTAAATGTGCATTACCCTCCTACACAAGCTTCCTAAATGTACATTACCCTCCTACACAAGCTTCCTACATGTACATTACCCTCCTACACAAGCTTCCTAAATGTGCATTACCCTCCTACATGAGCTTCCTAAATGTGCATTACCCTCCTACACAAGCTTCCTAAATGTGCATTACCCTCCTACACAAGCTTCCTAAATGTGCATTACCCTCCTACACAAGCTTCCTAAATGTACATTACCCTCCTACACAAGCTTCCTAAATGTGCAAACTTTGACTACTGGTTTCGATTTAGTAAATCAATAGAACAGAATAAAAGATAATTGTAGACCAATCGAGGATAAGAAATAGTTAGACATTTTAATTGATTACATTACAGTACCATTACAGTACAATTACAGTACCATTACAGTACCATTTCAGTACCATTTCAGTACCATTACAGTACCATTACAGTACCATTTCAGTACCATTACAGTACCATTTCAGTACCATTACAGTACCATTACAGTACCATTACAGTACCATTTCTCAGACAAATTCATAAAACAAACAGCAACATTATGTTATGTATTGACATGGTCAACCTCCATTCTGAATATAATGAATATAATCATATTAATATTTACACTATGAACAACACATTAGATGTACAATTATCACACACGGATATCAGTGTACTTCTTTCAATGGATAAAAGCTAAGGACATTTATCGCCTGTGAAAAATAGCAGTAGAAAAAGTAGAAATATGAGCAGATACAAGCTCAATATAACCTTTTAATTATGTTAACAGATCACAATCCATGTTGCTATCAAGCTTTTTTTTCACAAAACATAGGCATTGATTGTATTACGCTGTCTGTCTGCCCTGCCCCGCCCCACCCCTGCCCTGCCCCGCCCCTGCCCCGCCTCTGCCCTGCCCCGCCCCACCTTTGGCCTGCCCCGCCCCTTCCATGCCCCACCCCGCCCCCGCCCCACCCCTGGCCTGCCCCGCCCCCGCCCTACCCCGCCCCTGCCCCCGCCCCACCCCTGCCCCGCCCCTTCCATGCCCCACCCCTGCCCCACCCCGTCTCTCTCTCTCCCCCCTACATGGAAGGAGGTGTAACAGGAGTCCATACTGTAGTCAGTCGTGTGTGACTGTGCGGTGACGTATCGTAATGCGATAGTGTCGTACCATCGTGCACCTCTGTGGCCGTGCTGCAGTCATACAGCGGGGATCCACCAGGTGGCGCTGTGACGGAGTGAGACAGCCCAGGATAGTGGCTACTACTGGTGCCTCGCAGGAACTGGGAGCCTAGGCTGTTGGACATCTCCCCCGACTGGGAGACAGGGGTCAGGGACGGGTTACTAACGGACCACAGGCTGGGGTACTGGCTGGATACAGAGAGGACAGGCGAGAACAGAATACTATGTCAGTTTCACCTGGAATACATGGTAATTCTTTACTGGAAAGAGACCTACAGTACGTATGAACACATTCATAACCAGTACGTAACACATTAACAACCAGTACATAATGCATTCATAACCAGTACATAATGCATTCATAACCCTTACATAACACATTCATAACCAGTACATAATGCATTCATAACCCTTACATAACACATTCATAACCAGTACATAACACATTCATAACCAGTACATAATGCATTCATAACCCTTACATAACACATTCATAACCAGTACATAATGCATTCATAACCCTTACATAACACATTCATAACCCTTACATAACACATTCATAACCAGTACATAACACATTCATAACCAGTACATAACACATTCATAACCAGTACATAATGCATTCATAACCCTTACATAACACATTAACAACCAGTACATAATGCATTCATAACCAGTACATAATGCATTCATAACCCTTACATAACACATTCATAACCAGTACATAATGCATTCATAACCCTTACATAACACATTCATAACCAGTACATAACACATTCATAACCAGTACATAACACATTCATAACCAGTACATAACACATTCATAACCAGTACATAACACATTCATAACCCTTACATAACACATTCATAACCAGTACATAATGCATTCATAACCCTTACATAACACATTCATAACCAGTACATAATGCATTCATAACCCTTACATAACACATTCATAACCAGTACATAACACATTCATAACCAGTACATAACACATTCATAACCCTTACATAACACATTCATAACCGGTACATAACACATTCATAACCAGTACATAACACATTCATAACCCTTACATAACACATTCATAACCCTTACATAACACATTCATAAGTAGTACATGAGAGAGAGAGAGAGAGAGAGAGAGAGAGAGAGAGAGAGAGAGAGAGAGAGAGAGAGAGAGAGAGAGAGAGAGAGAGAGAGAGAGAGAGAGAGACAGCGACACAAAGCTGTGAACGATTCTACAACCACCTAAAAGGAAGCGATTCACAAACCTTCCATAACAAAGCCATCACCTACAGAGAGATGAACCTGGAGAAGAGTCCCCTAAGCAAGCTGGTCCTGGGGCCACAAACACACACTACAGAGCCCCAGGACAGCAGCACAATTAGACCCAACCAAATCATGAGAAAACAAAAAGATAACTACTTAACACATTGGAAAGAATTAACAAATAAACAGAGCAAACTAGAATGCTATTTGGCCCTACACAGAGAGTACACAGCGGCAGAATACCTGACCACGGTGACTGACCCAAAATTAAGGAAAGCCTTGACTATGTACAGACTCAGTGAGCATAGCCTTGCTATTGAGAAAGGCCGCCGTAGGCAGACATGGCTCTCAAGAGAAGACAGGCTATGTGCTCACTGCCCACAAAATGAGGTGGAAACTGAGCTGCACTTCCTAACCTCCTGCCCAATGTATGACCATATTAGAGAGACATATTTCCCTCAGATTACACAGACCCACAAAGAATTCGAAAACAAATCCAATTTTGAAAAACTCCCATATCTACTGGGTGAAATTCCACAGTGTGCCATCACAGCAGCAAGATTTGTGACCTGTTGCCACGAGAAAAGGGCAACCAGTGAAGAACAAACACCATTGTAAATACAACCCATATTTATGCTTATTTATTTTATCTTGTGTCCTTTAGCCATTTGTACATTGTTAGAACACTGTATATATATATAATATGACATTTGTAATGTCTTTACTGTTTTGAAACTTCTGAATGTGTATGTTATATATTCACTTTGTATGTTGTCTACCTCACTTGCTTTGGCAATGTTAACACATGTTTCCCATGCCAATAAAGCCCTTGAATTGAATTGAATTGAATTGAGAGACAGAGAGAGACAGAGAGAGAGAGATAGAGAGACAGCGAGAGAGAGACAGAGACAGAGACAGAGAGAAGAAGAAGCAGCAGGAGAGGTGTGTTGAGGCCACCAACCTGGAGTTGGTCCCAGTGACGCTACAGTGGGTCACGGGCAGCATGGTGGAGTGGGAAGACATCTGAAGACTGGACCAGTTGTCATGGGAGGGCAGCATGGACAGACAGCCAGAGGACATATCAGAGTAACCAGCTGCAACACAACCAATCATTAGTTTATTTTAAAGATTCATTTTTTCTTTATTTGAAACAACAGGGGAGACTAAATTAAACCCAGATCTCTATTGTCTAAATCACCAGACCATGGGGCCTGCACCAATAATAAGTTAGTTAGTTAGTGCTCCTTTCTGCCTGTTGAAGCTCCCGAGTGGCACAGCAGTCTAAGACACTGCATCTCAGCGTCTCGGAGGCGTCACTACAGTCACTGGTTCGTATCCAGGCTGTATCACATCCGGCCGGTGTTTGGGAGTCCAATAGGACGGGGCACAGTTGACCCAGCGTCCTCCGGGTGTGCAGAAAGAAACATATCTTCTGATATGTATGTATGTATGTATGTATGTATGTATGTATGTATGTATGTATGTATGTATGTATGTATGTATGTATGTATGTATGTATGTATGTGTGTGTGTGTGTGTGTGTGTGTGTGTGTGTGTGTGTATGTATGTATGTATGTATGTATGTAGTGTGTGTGTATGTATGTGTCTGTCTGTATTCTGGTTGTGGACAGGTGTCTTTTATACTGATAACAAGTTCAAACAGGTGCCATTAATACAGGTAACGAGTGGAGGATAGAGAAGCCAGAAATCTTGCTTGTTTGTAGGTGACCAAATACTTACTTTCCACCATAATTTGCAAATAAATTCATTAAAAATCCTACAATGTGGTTTTCTGGATTTTTTTTCTCATTTTGTCTGTCATAGTTGAAGTGTACCTATGATGAAAATTACAGGCCTCTCTCATCTTTTTAAGTGGGAGAACTTGCACAATGGGTGGCTGACTAAATACTTTTTTGCCCCACTGTATGTATGTATATATTCTGTAGTTCTCTCGCTGTGAAAAGGGGCTTTTAAGAGTCTTTGAATTCAGTCAATTACTCTGTGCTAAATGTAATTCTAGGGGTGTCTTTAGTTCAGGTTCACAGTACACAGTACACAGTACACAGTACACAGTATACAGTACACAGTACACAGTATACAGTATACAGTACTGGCTGAAGAAGGTGATGATGACTGACTAATGCATCTGTCGTGGCATTCCATGTTGGAAGACCATCTGTTTACAGCTCTGAGTGTCCTGCTCTCACAAAGACCAGAGGAATGCAGAATATCTCCTGGTCAGTCACATTTGTTTGACTTTCTTGTTAATGGTGGAAAGGAAGGGAAGGGGTGTTGGTAGGATGGATAGAGGTGAAGGAGGAGAGGAGGGAAGGGGTGAAGGTAGCTATGTCCTGGATGGGTAGAGGTGGAGGAGGAGAGGAGGGAAGGGGTGAAGGTAGCTTTGACCTGGATGGGTAGAGGTGGAGGAGAAGGGAAGGGGTGTTGGGGAGGTGGTGGGGGAGGCGGTGGAGGACAGAAGAGGGGGTGGAGGACAGGAGAGGGGGTAGAGAGGGGGTGGAGAACAGGAGAGGGGGTAGAGAGCGGGTGGAGGACAGGAGAGGGGGTAGAGAGGGGGTGGAGGACAGGAGAGGGGGTAGAGAGGGGGTGGAGGACAGGAGAGGGGGTAGAGAGGGGGTTGAGGACAGGAGAGGGGGTAGAGAGGGGTTGGAGGACAGGGGAGGGGGTAGAGAGGGGGTGGAGGACAGGAGAGGGGGTAGAGAGGGGGTGGAGGACAGGAGAGGGGGTAGAGAGGGGGTGGAGGACAGGAGACAGGAGAGGGGGTAGAGAGGGGTGGAGGACAGGAGAGGGGATAGAGAGGGGGTGTAGGACAGGAGAGGGGATAGAGAGGAGGTGGAGGACAGGAGAGCGAGACACTCACTAGGGGAGTTGGTGCGATGGGTGTAAGGGCTGCTGTACGGTGCAGAGCGATGGTTTCTCAGGGTGGAGTAGCGGTCACAGCCGTGGGACGAGGACAGGGACAGTGGGCTTCCAAACTGCGTGTGAGGGCTAGCAGGAGGTCCTGGGATGAACCATCCACTCACTGTAGTGTGGTGGGCCCACAGGAACACAGGGAAACATGGAGTCATTTTATGTGGGGAGTTTTATATCTTCTATTTGTTAAATCCACCACATTTATTTTGAACGCCTTTTTTTTGTTGCTTATGTGTCAAATTGAAGAATTGAGATCTAAAAAATAAAGAATTTAAGTAAATTACTTAGTCAATGTTTACATTGCCAATGTGCTGTCTGTAAACTCTATCGTATGTATCAATCCCATTCTTTATTTAAATGTTTAATAAATAAATATATATATATATGTCTAAAATACTTACATTGAGAGTAGCTTGAGTGCTGGTTGTCACTGTCATCCATAATGTCTTTATGATCCGTTCTGTGGAGAGGGAATCCAATCAGAACATGTCTGTGGAACACTGGCTCTCAATCTAAACACTCACTAATATATCCTGTATTCTAAATCAAATCTAACTAAATATATATATTTCTAGTGGACAGAAAAGGGAGCAGGGAACTTGCCTTACCTTTCTTTAGCATCCAGAAAGGCCTTGGCAAACGGGTTGTATTTGATTTTCAGACCGGTTATCTAAAATGTGGAGTGAAAATACAATACAAAATTGGTTAAGAGCTAATAATAAAATAACGAATCTTTAATAAACTAGATTTTTTTAAATGTTATATCTTCTTCACCTAAAAAGACCAAAACAAAATGTCTACAACGTTGCGTACTTCACAGTCTACGTATTGGACAGTTATACGTGAACAACAGCAACAAAAAAAACACACATTACTATTAACATTAGAGTGTTTATAAAATAATGTATCAATACAATAATGTACCTCTTCGTTCTGGTAGGCAGTGACCGCTATGAACTGAGTCTCCGGGAAGGAGTGACTCGTGATCATTCTCTGCGGCCCTCCGACGCGCACAATATGGACACGTGGCTCATATTTGTGCAACGAGTTTAACATGATCTGAAAAATGTATAAAAAATGTTGTTGTTTTTTAAACGCAAAAAGTTAAATAATATGCTTTATTTTACAGGTATAAATAGATCATTTATTTTAATCGTAATGTTGATTGATGGGTGTTCCCGTGACAACATAGCCTAACATGTATACACGCTTGATTGTAATTCACTTTAGATAAAAGCGTCTCGTTTGGAAATTCCTGGCCACCCCTCATAGCCTGGTTCCTCTCTAGGTTTCTTCCTAGGGAGTTTTTCCTAGCCACCGTGCTTCTACACCTGCATTGTTGATGTTTGGGGTTTTATTCTGGGTTTCTGTTACAGTACTTTGAGATATCAGCTGATGTAAGAAGGGCTTTATAAATACATTTGATTTGAATTCCATAACTTGACATGTTTTCTGATCTAAATTGTTATCACAATTATTGGGGGAAAACACGAGCACTCAAAAGGTTATAAAATGACATTTAAAGTGATAAGACTGTAATCGTCTAACCTGGCCTCCTCCATTGAGTTTGTTGGTGAGTTTGACTTTACAGAATGAGACCGGATCTTTCATCCAGCGCGCTCCAAAGTTTGGCGAATCCGGGTGGATATATACGCAGCTCGGGGCTTGAGGCTCGGGTTTACCCCCGGGAACCCACTCCCCATTAACGTATTTCCACCGGTGGTTGTCCGCAGCCACGAAGTCCAGCAGAAACGAGTACATGGCGTTTGGATCCAACCCAGAAACATTCACCTTCAGCACCGGAAACATGCGCCTTGGATACAAAGGAAAATAGAATAACAGGTGTCCTTATCTCATCCTTTATAGTCAAACAATAACTATAATCTATTGTACAATAGGGAATTACTGACACTAATGTCAAGCGAACGAGTGGTTCACTTTATAGGCCATGTGAATATTAATAGACCTGGGTGTTACAGGAAAAACTCTAAATATAATGAATGAATGTGTGCAATCCTGTTTCCTTTATTACTGTGATACCACAGCAATGTTATAGACACGTTTAACACTATTTATTTGTGATATAAACCTACGGCTGTTAGGGGCGGCAGGTAGCGGTTAGAGCGTTGGGCCAGTAACCGAAAGGTTGCTGGATCGAATCCACGAGTTGACAAGGTCAAAAAAAAAATGTAATTCTGCCTCTGAACAAGGCAGTTAACCCACGGTTTCTAGGCCGTTATTGTAAATATTTGTTTTTACTTGCCCAGTTAAATACATTTACAAATATATATAAGCCTACCTGCTTTTTTCACTATATAAATTAAGACCGTTGTAAAAAGAAAGGCTATACATTTGGCAGGTAGCCGAACCATAAATAATACGCATAAAACAACCAACCATAATACAGTATATACGTGTATATAAAACACATGTCAATTCAATTCTTACCTGCCATTTTTGGTTACTATCATTTCATTCGTGAGTTCCTTGAACTTCCGCCACAGTTCGTTCTCATCCAAGCCGACTTTGAGTTGTCTCTCCGTAGGATCGCCCTTCTCGCTGCCCGCCTGTAGCTCGTTCTCCACGGCAGTGAGAAGGTGGTCCACCCGGTACTGTGTAACCTTCCCCGGGCCATCCCCGCCACCTGAGGCCATTCTTTCCAACAGCTCCAGGGTTGAAAAATTACGTATTACACTTTGAGATTAAGAAAACAAAAAATCGGTCGTTCCCAAATAGGCTATATATCCAATCCACTTGAATATAGCAAATATTCTCCACTCCATTGCAAGTTTCCGAATATATATTCCGAAGTAACAGTCAATAAACTGATATATCTTTGTGCCATCGCTGGTTGGCTGGTCTTCGCTTTGATGTATGCCGTCTGGTCAGCCATTGGTTGTATGAGGCTATACTGTATCAGTAGGATTAGGGAGGAAGGATGGCTTTACAGGAAGGATGGGTAATGTGTCTGAAGTCGATTGCTCACAAGCCAATTGTAATTGTTTTATTACTTCAATCTGTCAATATTTACACGTAGTAGTCTATATCAAAGAACTGCAGAATGAAACCGAGGGATTTGAACTTTCAGGTATTTATTTCAAATGTTCTTTACAGTTTCACTCAATCTCAAATGACTGGAGGCCTATGTTCAGATAGGTAGGACTCATAAAATGCTTTATTTCTGATGATCAAACTCTAGTCTAACTTTATAGACCGAATATATTAGTATTATATTGGTTTAAAACGTCTTCACTTGTGACACTTTCTATGCGAAAGACACACTTTTAAGTTTCCCTCTAATTAAACACTTTATATTCTACGACATTATTTAAACTTTTTTGGTTGTTGTTGCTTTTACTCATGAATTAATAGTTCTGTTTTTATTCTACAAAACTTTTAACAACTGAAATCATTTCCAAAAACCATTTCCCACGACGAAGGTTATTCGAGATGTTTATTCGTTTCAAGGCCTGTGAAGTGGTCGGGTAGGTGACAAAACGCAGGAAATACAGACCAGGCCGTAACACACACCTTTAACAATAGAAGGGATGCATAGAAACAAGTCTGCGAACAACAGAAAACACTTCTCAGTTTTATTATTTGGCTAAATGATTCGCAACGAGAACCAATCCATCCAGTTAGCAGAAACCCACTGCGAACAGACGGTTTAACATCCAGTTTTAATTTACATTTGGTTTGAGTTTTTAACTAACGTGAATTCAACGTGAAATTAACAACAGAAATGGCATTGAATTTAGGTTAAAAGTTGTGTTCAACTTTTCCAAGTTGATTCAACGTCATCACATATCTTTTTTGTTATTCTAGGAAATACACATTACCGGTGTTATATTTCTCTTCAAATAATTTGTAGTTACATTTTTATTTCGCCTTTATTTCGACAGGGAAGTTATATGTCGACCTAACAGTAGGTCTCTTTTCCAAACGCACCCTTTTTAACACAATATACATATACACATTATACACGTATTTATTTATATATATATATATACAAAAACCCAGTCGTGTTAAGCACAAATAAATCATAACAAATTACCCATAAAAACTGTTACATTTCTTCCACAAATAAGACCCCTATCAATACTTTAAATTGACCGAACGGCACCAGGACATCAAGCTGTAATGCATATAGTGATAAAAATGCATTTGAAAAAAGAGCTCGGTGGAAACCCAAGGAACCTCAAGAGTTAACCAATCCTGTGGACGGGGTTAGGCAACTCAGGTGTCTATACTTCAACTGAAACGTTAGATAAGAGAGAAGTTTATGAAGTATGGCCTTGTAAACAGAAAGGGAGTCATGTAGAGATCTACAGGTCTTTAGCGAAGTCCAGAAAACGTTTTGATACAGGATGCAGTGGGTATCAAACATGTCAGCTGTAACAAAACGAAAGGCACTATGATGGATGGCATCCAATGGTTTAAGAGTTGGAGCAACTGCACTTTGATAAATAACATCACCATAATCAACAACGGATAAAAAGATTGACTGAATAATCTGCTTCCTACTGCTTAGAGAAAGGAACGATCTGTTTCTGTAGAAAAAGCAATCCAAATGCCTAAGTGTTTATATGCGGGAACACGTTGGGTTGGAGAACCATCTAATCAGTGAACATGTAGTTCATCTGAAACATTCTCACCACAGTTTAAAACAACATGTATGTCCTTTTCCTGTATTAAACACAGCATTTACATCAGCAAGGGATTCCTAGATCAACAGTCAGGGTAACAGTCAGATCAACAGTCAGATCAACAGTCAGATCAATAGTCAGGGTAACAGTCAGATCAACAGTCAGATCAACAGTCAGATCAACAGTCAGATCAACAGTCAGATCAACAGTCAGATCAACAGTCAGGGTAACAGTCAGATCAATAGTCAGGGTAACAGTCAGATCAACAGTCAGGGTAACAGTCAGATCAACAGTCAGATCAACAGTCAGGGTAACAGTCAGGGTAACAGTCAGATCAACAGTCAGATCAACAGTCAGGGTAACAGTCAGATCAACAGTCAGGGTAACAGTCAGATCAACAGTCAGGGTACAGTCAGATCAACAGTCAGGGTAACAGTCAGATCAACAGTCAGATCAACAGTCAGGGTAACAGTCAGATCAACAGTCAGGTAACAGTCAGGGTAACAGTCAGATCAACAGTCAGGGTAACAGTCAGATCAACAGTCAGGGTAACAGTCAGATCAACAGTCAGATCAACAGTCAGGGTAACAGTCAGATCAACAGTCAGATCATCAGTCAGGGTAACAGTCAGATCAACAGTCAGATCAACAGTCAGGGTAACAGTCAGATCAACAGTCAGGGTAACAGTCAGGGTAACAGTCAGATCAACAGTCAGATCAACAGTCAGGGTAACAGTCAGGGTAACAGTCAGATCAACAGTCAGATCAACAGTCAGGGTAACAGTCAGGGTAACAGTCAGATCAACAGTCAGGGTAACAGTCAGATCAACAGTCAGATCAACAGTCAGATCAACAGTCAGGGTAACAGTCAGATCAACAGTCAGATCAACAGTCAGATCAACAGTCAGGGTAACAGTCAGGGTAACAGTCAGGGTAACAGTCAGATCAACAGTCAGATCAACAGTCAGGGTAACAGTCAGGGTAACAGTCAGATCAACAGTCAGGGTAACAGTCAGATCAACAGTCAGATCAACAGTCAGGGTAACAGTCAGGGTAACAGTCAGATCAACAGTCAGGGTAACAGTCAGATCAACAGTCAGATCAACAGTCAGGGTAACAGTCAGGGTAACAGTCAGATCAACAGTCAGGGTAACAGTCAGGGTAACAGTCAGGGTAACAGTCAGATCAACAGTCAGATCAACAGTCAGGGTAACAGTCAGGGTAACAGTCAGATCAACAGTCAGGGTAACAGTCAGATCAACAGTCAGATCAACAGTCAGGGTAACAGTCAGATCAACAGTCAGGGTAACAGTCAGGGTAACAGTCAGATCAATAGTCAGATCAACAGTCAGATCAACAGTCAGATCAACAGTCAGATCAACAGTCAGATCAACAGTCAGGGTAACAGTCAGGGTAACAGTCAGATCAACAGTCAGGGTAACAGTCAGATCACCAGTCAGGGTAACAGTCAGGGTAACAGTCAGATCAACAGTCAGATCAACAGTCAGGGTAACAGTCAGATCAACAGTCAGGGTAACAGTCAGATCAACAGTCAGATCAACAGTCAGGGTAACAGTCAGATCAACAGTCAGATCAACAGTCAGGGTAACAGTCAGATCAACAGTCAGGGTAACAGTCAGATCAACAGTCAGATCAACAGTCAGGGTAACAGTCAGATCAACAGTCAGATCAACAGTCAGGGTAACAGTCAGATCAACAGTCAGATCAACAGTCAGGGTAACAGTCAGATCACCAGTCAGGGTAACAGTCAGATCAACAGTCAGATCAACAGTCAGGGTAACAGTCAGGGTAACAGTCAGATCAACAGTCAGGGTAACAGTCAGATCACCAGTCAGGGTAACAGTCAGGGTAACAGTCAGGGTAACAGTCAGGGTAACAGTCAGATCAACAGTCAGGGTAACAGTCAGATCAACAGTCAGGGTAACAGTCAGATCAACAGTCAGATCAACAGTCAGATCAACAGTCAGGGTAACAGTCAGATCAACAGTCAGATCAACAGTCAGGGTAACAGTCAGATAACAGTCAGATCAACAGTCAGGGTAACAGTCAGATCAACAGTCAGATCAACAGTCAGATCAACAGTCAGGGTAACAGTCAGATCAACAGTCAGATCAACAGTCAGATCAACAGTCAGGGTAACAGTCAGATCAACAGTCAGATCAACAGTCAGGGTAACAGTCAGATCAACAGTCAGATCAACAGTCAGGGTAACAGTCAGGGTAACAGTCAGATCAACAGTCAGGGTAACAGTCAGGGTAACAGTCAGGGTAACAGTCAGATCACCAGTCAGGGTAACAGTCAGGGTAACAGTCAGATCAACAGTCAGGGTAACAGTCAGATCAACAGTCAGGGTAACAGTCAGATCAACAGTCAGATCAACAGTCAGGGTAACATTCAGGGTAACAGTCAGGGTAACAGTCAGATCACCAGTCAGGGTAACAGTCAGGGTAACAGTCAGATCAACAGTCAGGGTAACAGTCAGATCAACAGTCAGGGTAACAGTCAGATCAACAGTCAGATCAACAGTCAGGGTAACAGTCAGGGTAACAGTCAGATCAACAGTCAGGGTAACAGTCAGATCACCAGTCAGGGTAACAGTCAGGGTAACAGTCAGATCAACAGTCAGGGTAACAGTCAGGGTAACAGTCAGATCAACAGTCAGATCAACAGTCAGGGTAACAGTCAGATCAACAGTCAGGGTAACAGTCAGATCAACAGTCAGATCAACAGTCAGGGTAACAGTCAGATCAACAGTCAGGGTAACAGTCAGATCAACAGTCAGGGTAACAGTCAGATCAACAGTCAGATCAACAGTCAGATCGACAGTCAGATCAACAGTCAGATCAATAGTCAGGGTAACAGTCAGATCAACAGTCAGGGTAACAGTCAGATCAATAGTCAGGGTAACAGTCAGATCAACAGTCAGGGTAACAGTCAGATCAACAGTCAGGGTAACAGTCAGGGTAACAGTCAGATCAATAGTCAGATCAACAGTCAGATCGACAGTCAGATCAACAGTCAGATCAACAGTCAGATCAATAGTCAGGGTAACAGTCAGATCAACAGTCAGGGGTAACAGTCAGATCAACAGTCAGATCAACAGTCAGGGTAACAGTCAGGGTAACAGTCAGATCAACAGTCAGGGTAACAGTCAGATCAACAGTCAGATCAAAAGTCAGATCAACAGTCAGGGTAACAGTCAGATCAACAGTCAGATCAATAGTCAGGGTAACAGTCAGATCAACAGTCAGGGTAACAGTCAGGGTAACAGTCAGATCAACAGTCAGGGTAACAGTCAGATCAACAGTCAGGGTAACAGTCAGGGTAACAGTCAGATCAACAGTCAGGGTAACAGTCAGATCAACAGTCAGGGTAACAGTCAGGGTAACAGTCAGATCAACAGTCAGGGTAACAGTCAGGATCAACAGTCAGGGTAACAGTCAGGGTAACAGTCAGGGTAACAGTCAGATCAATAGTCAGAGTAACAGTCAGATCAACAGTCAGATCAATAGTCAGGGTAACAGTCAGATCAACAGTCAGATCAATAGTCAGGGTAACAGTCAGATCAACAGTCAGATCAATAGTCAGGGTAACAGTCCGATCAACAGTCAGGGTAACAGTCAGATCAACAGTCAGGGTAACAGTCAGGGTAATAGTCAGATCAATAGTCAGGGTAACAGTCAGATCAACAGTCAGGGTAACAGTCAGATCAACAGTCAGGGTAACAGTCAGATCAACAGTCAGGGTAACAGTCAGATCAACAGTCAGATCAATAGTCAGGGTAACAGTCAGATCAACAGTCAGGGTAACAGTCAAATCAACAGTCAGGGTAACAGTCAGATCAACAGTCAGGGTAACAGTCAGATCAATAGTCAGGGTAACAGTCAGATCAACAGTCAGGGTAACAGTCAGGGTAACAGTCAGATCAACAGTCAGGGTAACAGTCAGATCAACAGTCAGGGTAACAGTCAGATCAACAGTCAGGGTAACAGTCAGATCAACAGTCAGGGTAACAGTCAGATCAACAGTCAGGGTAACAGTCAGGGTAACAGTCAGATCAACAGTCAGGGTAACAGTCAGATCAACAGTTAGGGTAACAGTCAGATCAAACAGTCAGATCAACAGTCAGATCGACAGTCAGATCAACAGTCAGGGTAACAGTCAGATCAATAGTCAGGGTAACAGTCAGATCAACAGTCAGATCAACAGTCAGATCAATAGTCAGGGTAACAGTCAGATCAACAGTCAGGGTAACAGTCAGATCAACAGTCAGGGTAACAGTCAGATCAACAGTCAGGGTAACAGTCAGATCAACAGTCAGGGTAACAGTCAGATCAATAGTCAGATCAATAGTCAGGGTAACAGTCAGATCAACAGTCAGGGTAACAGTCAGATCAATAGTCAGGGTAATAGTCAGATCCACTGTCAGATCAATAGTCAGAGTAACAGTCAGATCAACAGTCAGGGTAACAGTCAGATCAACAGTCAGGGTAACAGTCAGATCAACAGTCAGGGTAACAGTCAGATCAACAGTCAGGGTAACAGTCAGATCAACAGTCAGGGTAACAGTCAGATCAACAGTCAGGGTAACAGTCAGATCAACAGTCAGGGTAACAGTCAGATCAACAGTCAGGGTAACAGTCAGATCAACAGTCAGGGTAACAGTCAGATCAACAGTCAGATCAACAGTCAGATCGACAGTCAGATCAACAGTCAGGGTAACAGTCAGATCAACAGTTAGGGTAACAGTCAGATCAACAGTCAGGGTAACAGTCAGATCAACAGTCAGGGTAACAGTCAGATCAACAGTCAGGGTAACAGTCAGATCAATAGTCAGAGTAACAGTCAGATCAACAGTCAGGGTAACAGTCAGATCAACAGTCAGGGTAACAGTCAGATCAACAGTCAGGGTAACAGTCAGATCAACAGTCAGGGTAACAGTCAGATCAATAGTCAGGGTAAAAGTCAGATCAAATGTCAGATCAATAGTCAGAGTAACAGTCAGATCAACAGTCAGATCAACAGTCTCAATAGTCGGAGTAACAGTCAGATCAACAGTCTCAATAGTCGGAGTAACAGTCAGATCAACAGTCAGATCAATAGTCAGAGTAACTGTCAGATCAACAGTCAGATCAACAGTCAGATCAACAGTCAGGGTAACAGTCAGATCAACAGTCAGGGTAACAGTCAGATCAACAGTCAGATCAACAGTCAGGGTAACATTCCGATCAACAGTCTCAATAGTCAGGGTAACAGCATATATAATAATATCCTCCACATATAGATGAAGTTTACTATTTAACAGATTGACAATGGTGTTTATATAAATATTCACGAGAGAACAGGTCATCATGATCAACAGTATCAAAAGCTTTTTACAGGTCCACAAACAACGCAGCACATTTCATTTTAGTGTCTAAATCACTGACAAGATCATTAACAACTAAAGTGGTTTACTGTCATAGTGATATGTCCAGGACAACACCCTGATTGGATGTCCAGGACTAAACCCTGATTGGATGTCCAGGACTATAAACCCTGATTGGATGTCCAGGACTAAACCCTGATTGGATGTCCAGGACTAAACCCTGATTGGATGTCCAGGACTAAACCCTGATTGGATGTCCAGACCTAAACCCTGATTGGATGCCCAGGACAACACCCTGATTGGATGTCCAGACTTAAGCCCTGATTGGATGTCCAGGACAACACCCTGATTGGATGTCCAGGACTAAACCCTGATTGGATGCCCAGGACAACACCCTGATTGGATGTCCAGACTTAAGCCCTGATTGGATGTCCAGGACAACACCCTGATTGGACGTCCAGGTCTAAACCCTGATTGGTTTACATTCAAAATACATTTCTCAGATAAAAAAAGAGCAAAGTTGTACATTTACCAGGGATTCTAGAATCTTAGCTAGACCAGGAAGCCTTGAAATGGGGCGATAATGATTATGATCACTACTATCCGCCCTTATGGATCGGAGGCACAAGAGCTGATTTCATACTGTTGGAATATTTCCTGATAACAATGTTAAATAAAAATGGTGGTTATTGAGACAACAATGATGGGTGCTGCACATTTAAGCAGACCGGGATCCAATTGGTCGTCCCTATGGATTTCTTGTTGTATACTGATAGCATCCAGGACATATTTTTCTTTAAATAGCCTAAAAGGAAAGCTTTGACTATCCTTTCTCTGATCATTCAGTAAGACCCCCCCCCCCCCTATCAGCATCCAACCCAGTATCATTATGAATAGGCTTAAAAGTTGTCAAAGAGATAGCCTGCTGAAATAAAATGGTGATTAAATGCATCAATGATAGCATGTTTCCCCATAACGAGGCCAGTGTCTGAATTAATAGGGATTTCAAATCAAATGAAGCTTTATTAGTCACATGCGCCGAATACAACAAGTATAGACTTTACCATGAAATGCTGAATACAACAAGTGTAGACCTTCCCATGAAATGCTGAATACAACAAGTGTAGACCTTCCCATGAAATGCTGAATACAACAAGTATAGACTTTACCATGAAATGCTGAATACAACAAGTGTCGACCTTACCATGAAATGCTGAATACAACAAGTGTAGACCTTCCCATGAAATGCTGAATACAACAAGTATAGACTTTACCATGAAATGCTGAATACAACAAGTGTCGACCTTACCATGAAATGCTGAATACAACAAGTGTAGACCTTACCATGAAATGCTGAATACAACAAGTGTAGACCTTCCCATGAAATGCTGAATACAACAAGTGTCGACCTTACCATGAAATGCTGAATACAACAAGTGTAGACCTTACCGTGAAATGCTGAATACAACAAGTGTAGACCTTACCGTGAAATGCTGAATACAACAAGTGTAGACCTTACCATGAAATGCTGAATACAACAAGTGTAGACCTTACCGTGAAATGCTGAATACAACAAGTGTAGACCTTACCGTGAAATGCTGAATACAACAAGTGTAGACCTTACCATGAAATGCTGAATACAACAAGTGTATGTCCAGGACTAAGGGGGAAGGGTCAGTGTGCGGGGGCACCGGTACAGAGTCAGTGTGTTGGGGCACCGGTACAGAGTCAGTGTGTGGGGGCACCGGTACCGAGTCAGTGTGTGGGGGCACCGGTACCGAGTCAGTGTGTGGGGGCACCGGTACCGAGTCAGTGTGTGGGGGCACCGGTACCGAGTCAGTGTGTGGGGGCACCGGTACCGAGTCAGTGTGTGGGGGTACCGGTACAGAGTCAGTGTACAGGGGCACCGGTATCGAGTCAGTGTGTGGGGGCACCGGTACAGAGTCAATGTGTGGGGGCACCGGTACAGAGTCAATGTGTGGGGGCACCGGTACCGAGTCAGTGTGTGGGGGCACCGGTACCGAGTCAGTGTGTGGGGGTACCGGTACAGAGTCAATGTGTGGGGGTACCGGTACAGAGTCAGTGTACGGGGGCACCGGTACAGAGTCAGTGTGTGGGGGTACCGGTACAGAGTCAGTGTACAGGGGCACCGGTATCGAGTCAGTGTGTGGGGGCACCGGTACAGAGTCAATGTGTGGGGGCACCGGTACAGAGTCAATGTGTGGGGGCACCGGTACAGAGTCAGTGTGTGGGGGCACCGGTACAGAGTCAATGTGTGGGGGCACCGGTACAGAGTCAGTGTGTTGGGGCACCGGTACAGAGTCAGTGTGTTGGGGCACCGGTACAGAGTCAGTGTACGGGGGCACCGGTACAGAGTCAGTGTGTGGGGGCACCGGTACCGAGTCAGTGTGTGGGGGCACCGGTACCGAGTCAGTGTGTGGGGGCACCGGTACCGAGTCAGTGTACGGGGGCACCGGTACAGAGTCAGTGTGTGGGGGTACCGGTACAGAGTCAGTGTACGGGGGCACCGGTACAGAGTCAGTGTGTGGGGGTACCGGTACAGAGTCAGTGTACAGGGGCACCGGTATCGAGTCAGTGTGTGGGGGCACCGGTACAGAGTCAATGTGTGGGGGCACCGGTACAGAGTCAATGTGTGGGGGCACCGGTACAGAGTCAATGTGTGGGGGGCACCGGTACAGAGTCAGTGTACAGGGGCACCGGTATCGAGTCAGTGTGTGGGGGCACCGGTACAGAGTCAATGTGTGGGGGCACCGGTACAGAGTCAGTGTACAGGGGCACCGGTACAGAGTCAGTGTGTGGGGGTACCGGTACAGAGTCAGTGTACAGGGGCACCGGTATCGAGTCAGTGTGTGGGGGCACCGGTACAGAGTCAGTGTGTGGGGGCACCGGTACAGAGTCAGTGTGTGGGGGCACCGGTACAGAGTCAATGTGTGGGGGCACCGGTACCGAGTCAGTGTGTGGGGGCACCGGTACAGAGTCAGTGTACGGGGGCACCGGTACAGAGTCAGTGTGTGGGGGTACCGGTACAGAGTCAGTGTACAGGGGCACCGGTATCGAGTCAGTGTGTGGGGGCACCGGTACAGAGTCAATGTGTGGGGGCACCGGTACAGAGTCAATGTGTGGGGGCACCGGTACAGAGTCAGTGTACAGGGGCACCGGTATCGAGTCAGTGTGTGGGGGCACCGGTACAGAGTCAATGTGTGGGGGCACCGGTACAGAGTCAGTGTACAGGGGCACCGGTACAGAGTCAGTGTGTGGGGGTACCGGTACAGAGTCAGTGTACAGGGGCACCGGTATCGAGTCAGTGTGTGGGGGCACCGGTACAGAGTCAGTGTGTGGGGGCACCGGTACAGAGTCAATGTGTGGGGGTACCGGTACAGAGTCAGTGTGTGGGGGCACCGGTACAGAGTCAGTGTACGGGGGCACCGGTACAGAGTCAGTGTGTGGGGGCACCGGTACCGAGTCAGTGTGTGGGGGTACCGGTACAGAGTCAGTGTACAGGGGCACCGGTATCGAGTCAGTGTGTGGGGGCACCGGTACAGAGTCAGTGTGTGGGGGTACCGGTACAGAGTCAATGTGTGGGGGTACCGGTACAGAGTCAGTGTGTGGGGGCACCGGTACCGAGTCAGTGTGTGGGGGCACCGGTACAGAGTCAGTGTACGGGGGCACCGGTACAGAGTCAGTGTACGGGGGCACCGGTACAGAGTCAGTGTACAGGGGCACCGGTATCGAGTCAGTGTGTGGGGGCACCGGTACAGAGTCAATGTGTGGGGGCACCGGTTAGTTGACAGTTTTCCAGAATTTAGTCGGGTTTCCATTACAATCTGAAAGAGCTGTTACATAATGATCAGATTTAGCCATTCTGATTATTTATTCTACACAATGATTCCTCAGTTGCTTAAAAGCTTGCCAGTCCAGGCTTAAGCCTGTGTTCCTGGCCTTGACCCAAGCGTCATCTCTTTTATGAATGACTTCTGATAATTCCAGAGTGTACCAGGCATTCAATCTACCTTTAACCCTCCATTTTATAAAGGGAGCATGACTATCCACAATAGTATTGAAGACATCTGCAAAGAGGCGCAAAGCTGAATCAAGTACAGGGAATGCTGAAATACAATCAAGATCACTAAAAATATAGATTGTGTAAACTGAAGTTTTTAAGGTTCCTCGTTGTGATGACACGAGGCTTAGATTTTTTTTTTCTTTTCACATCTCTAACACAAACAACTGGGTAACGGTCACTAATATCTTAGGAGAAGACACCAGTAGGAACATATTTCTCTGGTGTATTCGTTAGAATGACATCAATCAGAGTTGGACTTTGAAGGATCTTTAGGGTTGGGCAGTGTTAGGCTTAGAAACATCTGATTTGGTTTGAGAAGAGGAGGACGGTTCCCAGCACGCGTCTTCTTTCTCCTTGTCAGAGTGAACACTAGGAAATACATACTGCGTCTATGGTAGGATGCCAAGGAAAATGTCATTAAAAAGTCTTAAAGACGATTGATGAAGTTAATGATGATGTCAAAATGTTTTCTTTGAGTCAAATGGACTATGATACAAAATGGAGGAGATGCTGTTCATTCTGAGAAATGCTCAAATTAAATGACAATGACGGAATATCCCATACTTTTTTCCCTCCAAATAGCGGTTGCTATGGCAGTTTACAATTTAGGAACACAAATCTGTAAATAGCAGACGTAACATGGAGGCGTTATATTCCATCTTCCACAGTGGAGGAGGTTTCTATGTACTGTGTTACTAACCAAATCTTGGACTGGGTCTGAGGGGGGCGGACGGACGGACGGACGGACACACACACATGCACACACACACACACACACACACACACACACACACACACACACACACACACACACACACACACACACACACACACACACACACACACACACACACACACAGAGTGTGTTAACAAAGGGGAGGGGTCAGTGTGTGTTAACAAAGAGGAGGGGTCAGAGTGTGTTAACAAAGGGGAGGGGTCAGTGTGTGTTAACAAAGGGGAGGGGTCAGTGTGTGTTAACAAAGGGGAGGGGTCAGTGTGTGTTAACAAAGGGGAGGGGTGAGTGTGTGTTAACAAAGGTGAGGGGTCGGAGTGTGTTAACAAAGGGGAGGGGTCAGTGTATGTTAACAAAGGGGAGGGGTGAGTGTGTGTTAACAAAGGTGTGAGGGGTCGGAGTGTGTTAACAAAGGGGAGGGGTCAGAGTGTGTTAACAAAGGGGAGGGGTCAGTGTATGTTAACAAAGGGGAGGGGTCAGTGTGTGTTAGCAAAGGGGAGGGGTCAGAGTGTGTTAACAAAGGGGAGGGGTCAGTGTATGTTAACAAAGGGGAGGGGTCAGTGTGTGTTAACAAAGGGGAGGGGTCAGTGTATGTTAACAAAGGGGAGGGGTCAGTGTGTGTTAACAAAGGGGAGGGGTCAGTGTGTGTTAACAAAGGGGAGGGGTCAGTGTGTGTTAACAAAGGGGAGGGGTCAGAGTGTGTTAACAAAGGGGAGGGGTCAGTGTGTGTTAACAAAGGGGAGGGGTCAGTGTATGTTAACAAAGGGGAGGGGTGAGTGTATGTTAACAAAGGGGAGGGGTGAGTGTGTGTTAACAAAGGTGAGGGGTCGGAGTGTGTTAACAAAGGGGAGGGGTCAGTGTATGTTAACAAAGGGGAGGGGTGAGTGTGTGTTAACAAAGGTGTGAGGGGTCGGAGTGTGTTAACAAAGGGGAGGGGTCAGAGTGTGTTAACAAAGGGGAGGGGTCAGTGTATGTTAACAAAGGGGAGGGGTGAGTGTGTTAACAAAGGTGAGGGGTCGGAGTGTGTTAACAAAGGGGAGGGGTCAGAGTGTGTTAACAAAGGGGAGGGGTCAGAGTGTGTTAACAAAGGGGAGGGGTCAGAGTGTGTTAACAAAGGGGAGGGGTCAGTGTGTGTTAACAAAGGGGAGTGGTCAGAGTGTGTTAACAAAGGGGAGGGGTCAGTGTATGTTAACAAAGGGGAGGGGTCAGTGTGTGTTAGCAAAGGGGAGGGGTCAGAGTGTGTTAACAAAGGGGAGGGGTCAGTGTATGTTAACAAAGGGGAGGGGTCAGTGTGTGTTAACAAAGGGGAGGGGTCAGTGTATGTTAACAAAGGGGAGGGGTGAGTGTATGTTAACAAAGGGGAGGGGTGAGTGTGTGTTAACAAAGGTGAGGGGTCGGAGTGTGTTAACAAAGGGGAGGGGTCAGTGTATGTTAACAAAGGGGAGGGGTGAGTGTGTGTTAACAAAGGTGTGAGGGGTCGGAGTGTGTTAACAAAGGGGAGGGGTCAGAGTGTGTTAACAAAGGGGAGGGGTCAGTGTATGTTAACAAAGGGGAGGGGTGAGTGTGTGTTAACAAAGGTGAGGGGTCGGAGTGTGTTAACAAAGGGGAGGGGTCAGAGTGTGTTAACAAAGGGGAGGGGGTCAGAGTGTGTTAACAAAGGGGAGGGGTCAGAGTGTGTTAACAAAGGGGAGGGGTCAGTGTGTGTTAACAAAGGGGAGTGGTCAGAGTGTGTTAACAAAGGGGAGGGGTCAGTGTATGTTAACAAAGGGGAGGGGTCAGTGTGTGTTAGCAAAGGGGAGGGGTCAGAGTGTGTTAACAAAGGGGAGGGGTCAGTGTATGTTAACAAAGGGGAGGGGTCAGTGTGTGTTAACAAAGGGGAGGGGTCAGTGTAGGGATAACAAAGGGGAGGGGTCAGTGTATGTTAACAAAGGGGAGGGGTTTTAAGCAACTGAGGAATCATTGTGTAGAATAAATAATCAGAATGGCTAAATCTGTAACAGCGCTTTCAGATTGTAATGGGAATCTGACTAAATTCTGGAAAACTGTCAACTAACCGGTACCCCCGCACACTGACTCGGTACCGGTATCCCCGCACACTGACTCTATCGAGTTGTCTCGAGGTCTGTAGCATATTCATGGGGTTTATAAACAGCAATAGGCAGTCATCAACCGATGGATGGAAACATTCTGAGCCAGTTTGTTACTGTTAGCAAGTAGAAAATGTGGCTAACTCGACCAACTAGCTGTACGATCGTTAGGAGCGACTATTTATTGTGCATTGGGGAAAAGGATAAGCTAGCGAACAAGAGTCTAGCAATATAGCTATGTAGTACGTCGAAAGAAACTAAATGTGCGTTCCTTTTTCCATCTTCATGTTTTCACTCAGTGGATGAACACAGCAATGACAGGGCGTCATTTTTCATGGATGTTTGATCAATAAACATAAATAAATAAATAAACACAATTCATGACCAATGTTTTATTTTATTTTACCTTTATTTAACTCGGCAAGTCAGTTAAGAACAAATTCTTATTTAAATTGACGGCCTAGGAACAGTGGGGTTAACTGCCTTGTTCAGGGGCAGAACAACATATTTTTACCTTGTCAGCTCGGAGATTCGAACTAGCAACATTTCGGTTATTGGCCCATCGCTCTATCCACAAGGCTACCTGCCGCCCCGTATATAATCATATGTGATATAAACTCAGCAAAAAAAGAAACGTCCCTTTTTCAGGACCCTGTCTTTCAAAGTTTTGCGTGTAAAATGTGTGTGTATGTGATGGTCGGATTCGCGTTTATTGTCGATGGAATGAGCGTTACATCGAGGCCTGTACTCTGGAGCGGGATCGATTTGGAGATGGAGGGACCGTCATGGTCTGGGGCGGTGTGTCACAGCATCATCGGACTGAGCTTGTTGTCACTGCAGGCAATATCAACGCTGTGCGTTACAGGGAAGACTTCCTCCTCCCTCATGTGGTACCCTTCCTGCAGGCTCATCCTGACATGACCTTCCAGCATGACAATGCCACCAGCCATACTGCTCATTCTGTGCTTGATTTCCTGCAAGACAGGAATGTCAGTGTTCTGCCATGGCCAGCGAAGAGCCCGGATCTCAATCCCATTGAGCACGTCTGGAACCTGTTGTATCGGAGGGTGAGGTCTAGGGCCATTCCCCCCAGAAATGTTCAGGAACTTGCAGGTGCCTTGGTGGAAGAGTGGGGTAACGTCTCACAGCAAGAACTGGCGAATCCGGTGCAGTCCATGAGGAGGAGATGCACTGCAGTACTTAATGCAGCTGGTGGCCACACCAGATACTGACTGTTACTTTTGATTTTGACCCCCCCCCCCCCCTTTGTTCAGGGACACATTATTCAATATCTGTTAGTCACACGTCTGTGGAACTTGTTCAGTTTATGTCTCAGTTGTTGAAACTTGTTATGTTTATACAAATATTTACACATGTTGAGTTTGCTGTAAATAAATGCAGTTGACAGTGAGAGGACGTTTCTTTTTTTGCTGAGTTTCTAAAAATACAATCTTATTTTGTTGTAATAATATAATCCATGCATTGTTACACTTACGCACTGAAACTGGTCATCCTAAAGCACAGAGACTGTATTCTCTGTCTAAAGCTAGTCTTGAAAGTATATTTTCGCCTTTGATACGACGTTAAATCCCCTGTTATAACAAAGGAATCTAGTTAATCGTATATTATATGACCATGGTTAGCTAGCTAGCGGTGTTTAAACAGAGTATGTTTTAACAGAATAGCAGCCTGAGTGTAACGGTCGTCGTATGAAGAAGGTGTGGACCAAAGCGCAGCGTGGTAAGTGTTCATGTTATTTTTATTTAAACTGAACACAAAACAAAATAATAAAGAGAATGAAGGAAGATGAAACAGTCCTGTCAGGTGCAGAAACACAAAACAGAAAACAACTACCCACAACCCATAGTGGGAAAACAGACTGCCTAAGTATGGTTCTCAATCAGAGACAACGATTGCCAGCTGCCTCTGATTGGAAACCATACCAGGCCAAACACATAGAAATAGAAAACATAGAACACAAAACACAAAATGCCCACCCCAACTCACGCCCTGACCGAACTAAAATAGAGACATAAAAAAGGATCTAAGGTCAGGACTTGACAGTACCCCCCCCCCCCCCCCCCAAAGGTGCGGACTCCGGACGCAAAACCTAAACCCATAGGGGAGGACCTGGGTGGGCATATGTCCGCGGTGGCGGCTCTGGCGCGGGACGTGGACCCCACTCCACCATAGTCTTGGCCCACTTAAGTGGCGCTTAGGAGCGGCGACCCTCGCTGCCGACCTCGGACTCTGGACCCTTGCGGCGGGCTCCGAATAAATGGGAGACTCTGGCAGTGGCGGAGTGAAGGGAGACTCTGGCAGCTCCGGAGTGAAGGGAGGCTCTGACAGCTCCGGAGTGAAGGGAGGCTCTGGCAGCTCCGGAGTGAAGGGAGGCTCTGGCAGCTCCGGAGTGAAGGGAGGCTCTGGCAGCTCCGGAGTGAAGGGAGGCTCTGGCAGCTCCGGAGTGAAGGGAGGCTCTGGCAGCTCCGGAGTGAAGGGCGACTCTGGCAGCTCCGAAGTGAAGGGAGGCTCTGGCAGCTCCGGAGTGAAGGGCGACTCTGGCAGCTCCGGAGTGAAGGGCGACTCTGGCAGCTCCGGAGTGAAGGGCGACTCTGGCAGCTCCAGAGTGAAGGGCGACTCCGGCAGCTCCTGACTGATGGGCGGCTCCGGCAGCTCCTGACTGACGGGCGACTCTGGCAGCTCCTGACTGACGGGCGGCTCCTGACTGACGGGCGGCTCTGGAGGCTCCGGACAGGAGGGAGACTCTGGAAGCGCCGGACAGGCGGGAGAACCTGGAGGGAGGAGACAGAGAGACAGCCTGGTGTGTGGGGCTGCCACAGGACCCACCAGGCTGGGGAGACCTACAGGAGGCCTGGTGCATGGAGGAGGCACCGGATGGACCGGGCTGTGGGGGAGCACTGGAGCTCTGGTGCGCAGCCTTGGCACCACTCTTCCAGGCTGGATGACCACTTTAGCCCGGACCCTCCAGAGTGCAGGCACAGGTTGAACTGGGCTGTGCGTGAGCACTGGAGATCTGGTGCATACCACTCGCACCTCTCCCTTAGGCTCAATGTCCACATTCGCCCAGCACGGGCGGAGCGCAGGTATAGGGCGAACTGCAGCCTCCCAACGCCCTGGAGACACAGCACGCAGCGCCGGCGCAGGATAACCTGGCCCGAAACGGCGTACCGGAGACCAAACAAGCTGAGCAGGCACAACACGCCCTGGCTGGATTCCCACTCTCGCATGGCACTTGCGGGGGGCTGGCCTATAGCGCACCGGGCTATGAGCGCATGCTGGCAACACTGTGCGCTTAACTGCATAACACGGTGCCTGACCAGTACTGCGTTTCTTCTGGTAAGCACGGGAAGTTGGCTAAGGTCTATCGCCTGACTCCGCCAATCTCCCCGTGTGCCTCTCGTGCCTTTTGCGCTGCCTTGTTTGTGTCACCAACTCTCCGGTATCCCTCCTCGCACTGCTCTAGAGAATCCCAGGCGGGCTCCGGCACTCTCCCTGGGTCGACCGATCACCTCTCTATCTCCTCCCAGGTTATCTCATACTCCATATAGTGCTGCTCACCTGTCCAGGAGTCCCCTTCACCATGCTGCTTGGTCCTTTGGTGATGGGTAGTTCTGTAACGGTCATCGTATGAAGAAGGTGTGGACCAAAGCACAGCGTGGTAAGTGTTCATGTTATTTCTATTTAAACTTTACACAAAACAAAATATCAAAGAGAATGAAGGGAAACTAAACAGTCCTGTCAGGTGCAGAAACACAAAACAACAACCCACAACCCATAGTGGGAAAACAGGCTGCCTAAGTATGGTTCTCAATCAGAGACAACGATTGCCAACTGCCTCTGATTGGGAACCATACCAGGCCAAACACATAGAAATAGAAAACATAGAACACAAAACATAGAATGACCACCCCAACTCACGCCCTGACCAAACTAATATAGAGATATAAAAAAGGAACTAAGGTCAGGACGTGAAACTGAGGATGATTAGCTAGCTACCTAGCAGTGTTTAAAGTATGTTTTAACAGAATAGCAGTCTGTGGATAGCTACAGATGTAAAAGAAAAACAATTCAAACGCACCTTACGGAACAGCGAGGACATTGAAGAGACAGACACATACTACATACATATGGATTTTGTATCGTAGATATGTGATAGTAGGGAAAGGGGGGGGGCGGGGTACCTAGTCAGTTGTACTACTGAATGCCTTCAACTGAAATGTGTCTTCCGCATTTAACCCAACCCCTCTGAATCAGAGAGGTGCAGAGGGCTGCCATAAACAACATCCACGTCTTTGGCGCCCAGGGAACAGTGGGTTAACAGCCTTGTTCAGGGGAACAGTGGGGTTAACTGCCTTGTTCAGGGGAACAGTGGGGTTAACAGCCTTGTTCAGGGGAACAGTGGGTTAACTGCCTTGTTCAGGGGAACAGTAGGTTAACAGCCTTGTTCAGGGGAACAGTGGGGTTAACAGCCTTGTTCAGGGGAACAGTGGGTTAACAGCCTTGTTCAGGGGAACAGTGGGGTTAACAGTCTTGTTCAGGGGAACAGTGGGTTAACTGCCTTGTTCAGGGGAAAAGTGGGTTAACAGCCTTGTTCAGGGGAACAGTGGGGTTAACAGCCTTGTTCAGGGGAACAGTGGGTTAACAGCCTTGTTCAGGGGAACAGTGGGGTTAACAGTCTTGTTCAGGGGAACAGTGGGTTAACAGCCTTGTTCAGGGGAACAGTGGGTTAACAGCCTTGTTCAGGGGAACAGTGGGGTTAACAGTCTTGTTCAGGGGAACAGTGGGGTTAACTGCCTTGTTCAGGGGAACAGTGGGGTTAACTGCCTTGTTCAGGGGCAGAACGACAGATTTTTACCTTGTCAGCTTGGGGATTCGATCCAGCAACCTTTCGGTTACCGGCCCAATGCTCTAACCACTAGAATACCTAGAGTAGTGGCCTGAGGGTGTGAAAAATGTTATGAAATGTAATGTCATGTATTATTTTAAATTGTATATAACTGCCTTAATGTTTCTGGACCCCAGGAAGAGTAGCTGCTGCCTTGGCAGGAACTAATGCGGGTCCATAATAAACCCCAGGAAGAGTAGCTGTTGCCTTAGCTGGAACTAACGTGGATCCATAATAAACCCCAGGAAGAGTAGCTGCTGCCTTGGCAGGAACTAATGGGGGTCCATAATAAACCCCAGGAAGAGTAGCTGCTGTCTTGGCAGGAACAAATGGGGATCCATAATAAATCCCAGGAGCAGTAGCTGCTGCCTTGGCAGGAACTAACGGGGATCCATAATAAACACCAGGAAGAGTAGCTGCTGCCTTGGCAGAAACTAATGGGGGTCCATAATAAACCCCAGGAAGAGTAGCAGCTGCCTTGGCAGGAACTAACGGGGTTCCATAATAAACCCCAGGAAGAGTAGCTGCTGCCTTGGCAGGAACTAATGGGGATCCATAATAAACCCCAGGAGCAGTAGCTGCTGCCTTGGCAGGAACTAACAGGAATCCTTAATAACCCCCAGGAATCCATAATAAACCCCAGGAAGAGTAGCTGCTGCCTTGGCAGGAACTAACAGGGATTCTTAATAAACCCCAGGAAGAGTAGCTGCTGCCTTTGCAGAAACTAATGGGGGATCCATAATAAACCCCAGGAAGAGTAGCTGCTGCCTTGGCTGGAACTAATGGGGATCCATAATAAACCCCAGGAAGAGTAGCTGCTGCCTTGGCAGGAACTAATGGGGATCCATAATAAACCCCAGGAAGAGTAGCTGCTGCCTTGGCTGGAACTAATGGGGATCCATAATAAACCCCAGGAAGAGTAGCTGCTGCCTTGGCAGGAACTAATGGGATCCATAATAAACCCCAGGAAGAGTAGCTGCTGCCTTAGCAGGAACTAACAGGGATCTATAATAAATACAAATACAGTGAATGTATAAAATGTAACACTGCGTTTTTGCAACAATGACCAGAAGTCAGTGTGTTCTGTGTTCAGTTTCCCACTCAATGCAGAGAGGTAGGACATATTTCTGCTAAGCAGTAGATCTGATTCTACACGTTCTGCTAGTGTCATGAACTCTAGACTGTCAATGTGTAATATTACTACCTTGTTAATTACTGACTTATGTTCTACACAGTGGTGGAAAAAGGTACCCCGTTGTCATACTTGAGTAAATGTTAAGATACCTTATTAGAAAATGATTCAAGTTAAAGTCACCCAGTGAAATTCTACTTGAGGAAAAGTCTAAAAGTATTTGGTTTTAAATATACTTATGTATCAAAAGTAAAAGTAATTTCGAAAATATACTTAAATATCAAATGTAAAAGTAAAAGTATAAATAATTTCTAATTCCTTATATTAAGCAAACCAGACGGCACTATTTACCTGTTTGTTTATTCATTTACAGATAGCCAGGGGCACACTCCAACACTCAGACATCATTTACAGATAGCCAGGGGCACACTCCAACACTCAGACATCATTTACAGATAGCCAGGGGCACACTCCAACACTCAGACATCATTTACAGATAGCCAGGGGAACACTCCAACACTCAGACATAATTTACAGATAGCCAGGGGAACACTCCAACACTCAGACATCATTTACAGATAGCCAGGGGGCACACTCCAACACTCAGACATCATTTACAGATAGCCAGGGGCACACTCCAACACTCAGACATCATTTACAGATAGCCAGGGGAACACTCCAACACTCAGACATCATTTACAGATAGCCAGGGGCACACTCCAACACTCAGACATCATTTACAGATAGCCAGGGGAACACTCCAACACTCAGACATCATTTACAGATAGCCAGGGGCCCACTCCAACACACAGACATCATTTACAGATAGCCAGGGGCACACTCCAACACTCAGACATCATTTACAGATAGCCAGGGGAACACTCCAACACTCAGACATCATTTACAGATAGCCAGGGGCACACTCCAACACTCAGACATCATTTACAGATAGCCAGGGGCACACTCCAACACTCAGACATCATTTACAGATAGCCAGGGGCACACTCCAACACTCAGACATCATTTACAGATAGCCAGGGGCACACTCCAACACTCAGACATCATTTACAGATAGCCAGGGGCACACTCCAACACTCAGACATCATTTACAGATAGCCAGGGGCACACTCCAACACTCAGACATAATTTACAGATAGCCAGGGGCACACTCCAACACTCAGACATAATTTACAGATAGCCAGGGGCACACTCCAACACTCAGACATCATTTACAGATAGCCAGGGGCACACTCCAACACTCAGACATCATTTACAGATAGCCAGGGGCACACTCCAACACTCAGACATCATTTACAGATAGCCAGGGGCACACTCCAACACTCAGACATCATTTACAGATAGCCAGGGGAACACTCCAACACTCAGACATCATTTACAGATAGCCAGGGGCACACTCCAACACTCAGACATCATTTACAGATAGCCAGGGGCACACTCCAACACTCAGACATCATTTACAGATAGCCAGGGGCACACTCCAACACTCAGACATCATTTACAGATAGCCAGGGGCACACTCCAACACTCAGACATCATTTACAGATAGCCAGGGGCACACTCCAACACTCAGACATCATTTACAGATAGCCAGGGGCACACTCCAACACTCAGACATCATTTACAGATAGCCAGGGGCACACTCCAACACTCAGACATCATTTACAGATAGCCAGGGGCACACTCCAACACTCAGACATCATTTACAGATAGCCAGGGGCACACTCCAACACTCAGACATCATTTACAGATAGCCAGGGGCACACTCCAACACTCAGACATCATTTACAGATAGCCAGGGGCACACTCCAACACTCAGACATCATTTACAGATAGCCAGGGGCACACTCCAACACTCAGACATCATTTACAGATAGCCAGGGGCACACTCCAACACTCAGACATCATTTACAGATAGCCAGGGGCACACTCCAACACTCAGACATCATTTACAGATAGCCAGGGGCACACTCCAACACTCAGACATCATTTACAGATAGCCAGGGGCACACTCCAACACTCAGACATAATTTACAGATAGCCAGGGGAACACTCCAACACTCAGACATCATTTACAGATAGCCAGGGGAACACTCCAACACTCAGACATCATTTACAGATAGCCAGGGGCACACTCCAACACTCAGACATCATTTACAGATAGCCAGGGGCACACTCCAACACTCAGACATAATTTACAGATAGCCAGGGGAACACTCCAACACTCAGACATCATTTACAGATAGCCAGGGGAACACTCCAACACTCAGACATCATTTACAGATAGCCAGGGGCACACTCCAACACTCAGACATCATTTACAGATAGCCAGGGGCACACTCCAACACTCAGACATCATTTACAGATAGCCAGGGGCACACTCCAACACTCAGACATCATTTACAGATAGCCAGGGGCACACTCCAACACTCAGACATCATTTACAGATAGCCAGGGGCACACTCCAACACTCAGACATCATTTACAGATAGCCAGGGGCACACTCCAACACTCAGACATCATTTACAGATAGCCAGGGGCACACTCCAACACTCAGACATCATTTACAGATAGCCAGGGGCCCACTCCAACACTCAGACATCATTTACAGATAGCCAGGGGCCCACTCCAACACACAGACATCATTTACAGATAGCCAGGGGCCCACTCCAACACTCAGACATCATTTACAGATAGCCAGGGGCACACTCCAACACTCAGACATCATTTACAGATAGCCAGGGGCACACTCCAACACTCAGACATCATTTACAGATAGCCAGGGGCACACTCCAACACTCAGACATCATTTACAGATAGCCAGGGGCACACTCCAACACTCAGACATCATTTACAGATAGCCAGGGGCACACTCCAACACTCAGACATCATTTACAGATAGCCAGGGGCACACTCCAACACTCAGACATCATTTACAGATAGCCAGGGGCACACTCCAACACTCAGACATCATTTACAGATAGCCAGGGGGCACACTCCAACACTCAGACATCATTTACAGATAGCCAGGGGCACACTCCAACACTCAGACATCATTTACAAACAAAGCATTTGTGTTTAGTGACTCCTCCAGATAAGATGCAGTAGGGATGACCAGAGATGTTCTCTTGATAATTTTGTGAATTTGACAATTGTCCTGTCCTGCTAAGCATTCCATTCCGAGTACTTTAGGGTGTCAGGGAAAATGTATGGAGTAAAAAGTACATACATTATCTTGAGGAAAACCCCTCCCTTTCCTCTCACACCCATACCACCTTTACCTCAGCTAAACCTCACACTATATACCACATCCTGGTTGTGTGTTCCATCCTGGTTGCGTGTTCCATCCTGGTTGCGTGTTCCATCCTGGTTGCGTGTTCCATCCTGGTTGTGTGTTCCATCCTGGTTGTGTGTTCCATCCTGGTTGTGTGTCCAACCACTGGGAAGGAAGAGAGACTGTGTTAGTCTAGTCTGTGATGGATGGACCAGGCCAACCACACATCACACTCATAGTAAGTACATTATTCCTCAATAAAGTAGGTCTCAGCTAAGTCTGTGCCAGTCACAAAAGACACGTGTGAGTGTTTACTTCCCTTATTACTTAATTTTCTTTCATTTCATTGGTTACTGGATGATGGCCAGCGTTTCTGCAGTTAAGAACCAACATCCCAGCAGAAGTAGCTGGTTGTATTGACAGTATTTTCAACCAGTTTTGCCTGCTGGGATGATTAGGACCTGTCAATGGTTGGGGTCTGAGTGAAGCACTGTCTTCAGTGCTAGTTTCCCACACAGAGACAACACCTCCAGACCAACCTTCAATGCTAGTTTCCCACACAGAGACAACACCTCCAGCCCAACCTTCAGTGCTAGTTTCCCACACAGAGACAACACCTCCAGCCCAACCTTCAATGCTAGTTTCCCACACAGAGACACCTCCAGCCCAACCTTCAGTGCTAGTTTCCCACACAGAGACAACACCTCCAGCCCAACCTTCAGTGCTAGTTTCCCACACAGCGACAACACCTCCAGCCCAACCTTCAGCGCTAGTTTCCCACACAGAGACAACACCTCCAGCCCAACCTTCAGTGCTAGTTTCCCACACAGAGAAAACAGCTCCAGCCCAACCTTCAGCGCTTATTTCCCACCCCAAGACAACACTCTGGGAAGGAAGAGAGACTGTGTCAATCCAGTCGTTGATGGATGGACCAGGCCAGGCAGTGGTGGATCTGAGACCTGCCCTGCCCTCCCCTGCCCTCCCTGCCGTGCCCTTCCCTTCCCTCCATCCTCTTCCTCCTTCCCTCCCTCCTCCCCTGCCCTTCCCTCCCTCACTTTTCCTGCTTCTCAGCTGTTAGCACTGGGCCAGAGTGAGTAATACTGCTCACCAGTTCTGTCTAACCACTATTTGCTGTCCTCCATCCCCCTCCAGTTCCCTCTAGCTCTCTCCAGCCAGGAATGTTTGTCTAGGTCCGTTCTGACACAGAGGTGTGAGAAATATGGGTCCTGTCATGCCTCTGTGCATATATGTCCATCTCAGCACCTCCGCATAACCTCACTTTATCATCGTTATGGCTCTTCAACGTCTCAATTCAATTCAAAAGGGGCTTTATTGGCATTTGGAAACATATGTTTACATTGCCAAAAGTAGGTGAAGAAAACACTCTCTCTCTCTCTCTCTCTCTCTCTCTCTCTCTCTCTCTCTTATCTCTCAGTCTCTCATCTCTCAGTCTCTCTCTCTCTTCCCTCCTTCTCAATCTTCTGTCAATAGAACTCTACTGTCATAGTAATCTCTACTGAATATTTACCAAAGATAATTTAGGATTTTATTCTTGGCACAGAAATCATCCTTATGGCTATTTTCAGAAAAAAAAATATTTCCACAATGTTTTTTTTGTGGGTTGTTTTTTCGTCTCAAGCGTCCCAAATGTTACATTTGTGTGTGTGTGTGTGTGTCTGTGTGTGTGTGTGTGGAGGGGTCAGGGCAGGGAATGACACCCTCCCTACTGCAGGTGTGTTTGCCTCCCAGCGTTAAGTGGGATTACTGCCCCTGTGTGTGTGTGTGTGTGTGTGTGTGTGTGTGTGTGTGTGTGTGTGTGTGTGTGTGTGTATGTGTGTGTGTGTGTGTGTGTGTGTGTGTGTGTGTGTGTGTGTGTGTGTGTGTGTGTGTGTGTGTGTGTGTGTGTGTGTGTGTGTGTGTGTGTGTGTGGTTTGACACGTACCGTGGGAAACATTTGCTCAGTATTGTCCTGTTCCTGCTGCTGTGAGAGGAGGCAGGCTGGAGAGCTCTCCCCAAGCCCTCTTCCAGGTACATGCCCTCTCTTTGTCTCTGGAAGGACAATCTGTGAGCGAAAAACAACAACAAAAAAGCACCCTGAGATACACAGTCACAGTCACAGTCAGTTAGCTCAGATGTCAACACATCCTTCCCAGAATGAAATGGAGCAAGCTAGTTACTCCATTTGATTCTGCAGGCGATTTGATTTGATTCAAACTCGCTAGAGCACACAAGATTTGGTTCTGGCTTCCAAGATTAGTAGGATCAGACCCTCACACCCTGACTGGGATGGAGTTCTGACCCCCCCGTTTCTTCCTGTGCTGCCCAGTCGACAGGCCTCTCGGTCGGGTAACACCACCATCCTGACCCCCCCGTTCCTTCCTGTGCTGCCCAGTCGACAGGCCTCTCGGTCGGGTAACACCACCATCCTGACCCCCCCCACCCCGTTCCTTCCTGTGCTGCCCAGTCGACAGGCCTCTCGGTCGGGTAACACCACCATCCTGACCCCCCCACCCCGTTCCTTCCTGTGCTGCCCAGTCGACAGGCCTCTCGGTCGGGTAACACCACCATCCTGACCCCCCCCACCCCGTTCCTTCCTGTGCTGCCCAGTCGACAGGCCTCTCGGTCGGGTAACACCATCATCCTGACCCCCCCGTTCCTTCCTGTGCTGCCCAGTCGACAGGCCTCTCGGTCGGGTAACACCACCATCCTGACCCCCCCCCCCCCCCGTTCCTTCCTGTGCTGCCCAGTCGACAGGCCTCTCGGTCGGGTAACACCACCATCCTGACCCCCCCTCCCCCCGTTTCCTTCCTGTGCTGCCCAGTCGACAGGCCTCTCGGTCGGGTAACACCACCATCCTGACCCCCCCGTTCCTTCCTGTGCTGCCCAGTCGACAGGCCTCTCGGTCGGATAGCACACCACCATGCTGACCCCCCCGTTCCTTCCTGTGCTGCCCAGTCGACAGGCCTCTCGGTCGGGTAACACACCACCATCCTGACCCCCCCATTTCCTTCCTGTGCTGCCCAGTCGACAGGCCTCTCGGTCGGGTAACACAACACCATCCTGACCCCCCCCTGTTTCCTTCCTGTGCTGCCCAGTCGACAGGCCTCTCGGTCGGGTAACACCACCATCCTGACCCCCCCGTTTCCTTCCTGTGCTGCCCAGTCGACAGGCCTCTCGGTCGGGTAACACCACCATCCTGACCCCCCCGTTCCTTCCTGTGCTGCCCAGTCGACAGGCCTCTCGGTCGGGTAACACCACCATCCTGACCCCTCCTAATCCTCTATGGCGACAGCTCTATGCGATGTGTGTGTGTGTGACCTGCACGGTAGGTGTTGTGTTGTTAATATATTCCTAATGATGTGCTACTTCTGAAGGGTACCCCCGCTGGGGCGACTCTGCTCACACCCGATAACACTGAACACCCAGGTGAAGACACACTTTGTCTGGTGGATGATAACTGGTACAACAGAGGAACAGGGTGGGGTTTACTCACAGCACAGTGTAGCAGGTAACAGGTCTATACAAACCCCAGAGAGAGAGAGGAGATGGGGGGGGGGACACACAGAGAGAGAAAGTGGGTGGGAGGGTAGAGCAAGAAAAAAGGATATGGAGACGTGGAGATGTGATGGGACACTGGTACACTAACCTCGAAACCCAGAACCAAGTCTAATTTGTGGGCAAGCCAGGTACTCTAGTAGAAAAGAGCTTTAATGACTTGACATCACAAGGTTATTTCCACTTTAGTCAAGACCGATCATTTACCTTAATAACCATATCCTCAATAACCATATCCTTAATAACCAACCTTAATAACCAACCTTAATAACCAACCTTAATAACCATATCCTTGCATTGACTAAGATTCTCTCTGCTGAGAAGGAGACCAACCCAAGTCTGCTCTTATACAAAGTTTTCCATTTAGTGAGATAAAAATACCTTCGTATGCTCCTCCGTACTGACATATCTAATACTCCATACGGATAATACACAGACAGCTGTGAAATTCAACACGCTGAAGAGATCATCAATAGAGACCCATTAAAAAAACAAGGAAAGAGTAAATATAATGACTAATAAATCATACATCTTAATATCCCATACATATAAATAACCAAACAGATGGTGAGAGTGGATTGGCTCATACTTAAAGTAAATGTGCAAGGCACTGCGCCGGGTTTTCCTTCGCCAGAGTTTTTCCTTCGGCTCTAATTGCATTATTTCTGGGAGACGAGGAGCGGGGAGGGAGGGGCTATTTCTCGGGGATGTGGGGAATGCTGTCCTGGCAGGGGCGAAGAGGGCCGTACGTAGGTGTGTGTGTCAGTGGCTGGAACCGGTTCAGGGAACTAAACCGAAAATGTGAAATTAACTACATTTTTTCAAGGAACAGAAAGGGAACCTGGAACAAAAGTGATCCATGCTGTTCCAGAACAGAACTGCTATTTTTAAATGCATGGAAACCGGTTAATAATGTCATTTCACCTTTCAGATATTTTTCTCTAGCCCCACAACAAAATATAACAAAACGCCTATGCAAAGCCCTCACTTCGTCACTCAGAAACGTATTCCAGTGTCTGCCTGCTGGAATCTGGAAATCTTTGTCCTTTCATATTTAGGCTACATGCCCCTCTCCCTCAGAAGCATAGGCTACTGTACAAAATCTTGTTAGCAAGCTAGCTCAAAGGACATTCAAAGTTCCTCCATAGAAGCTGCTCCTCCTGGGTATAATTCTGTGGACCTATTTCTATAATGTCACCTCCTCAACCCTCTCTCACTCTCTCTTGCCTGCTCTATCCGCATTGATTGGTGACGTAAAAAAAACAACAGTTGATGTCGCTACTTCTAAAAGTCTAAAAGCTGTTGGGGGGGGGGGGGGGGGGTCTACTAAGCTAACATATGTCATTTTTTTCAGATGGATCATTTAGTGATTTGATTTCAAATGTAAGACCCGTTTAGATATCCAGTACCAGTGAAAAGTTTGGAAACACCGACTCATTCAAGGGTTTTACTTTATTTTTTACTATTTTCTACATTGTAGAATAAAAGTGAAGACATCAGAACTATGAAATAACACATGGAATTATGACCCAAAAAAGTGTTAAACAATTTGAGATTCTTCAAAGTAGCCACCCTTTGCCTTGATGACAGTTTCAAACACTCTTAACATTCTCTTAACCAGCTTTATGAGGTCATGAGTCACCTGGAATGCATTTTAAAGGTTCATTTGTGGAATTTCTTTCCACATTATGGATCATTTAGCTATTTGAACAACAGATTTATACCCTGTCAGCTCGGGGATTTGATCTAGCAACCTTTCGGGTTACTACCCTGCCACCCAAATGTCCCGTTCAGTTGTGCTGAAATCTAGGTGACAGACATTTCAGACATTGATCTGAATAAAAATAAATAAAGTCACATACATTTCTAATGAGTAAATGACTCTAAATAAGACGATGGGGTAGTTAACACTTCCACAAAATCTGGAAAACGTATAGGTGGTTCTCCTGGTTGAAAACTGACTGGAAAAAGATGACTGTCATGTTGAATCTAGCATTGGCTCATCTAAAGGCCTTATCTTTATGTTTTAAACACTGACGTTTAGGTTATATAAACGTGTCACATGTTTCATGGTTTTACAGTGACTTAGGCCCTCATTGACATCAGGACAGACAGTGGTCCACACCGCTCTGTCACACACCAGGACAGACCCAAACAGAAGTTACAGAGTCCTTTACACTAGCACAGTGAGAGTGATTAAAGGACCAATCCTTCGTTTGAAAATGTTTTTTTTTTTTATAATCATCAAACAAGATCTGTTTTTAACTGAGAAATAATATATTTGGGATTTTCTCTATTGCACCTTCAAATAAATTTAGATAAAAATACAATATGTAACATTTTGGGCGACCCAACCAAATTAACATAGAAATGTGAATTATAGATAGGTCATTCTCATTGAAAGCAAGTCTAAGAAGCCATAGGTGTGTTCTACGTGCTCTATTTCTATGATTCCCATTCTTAAGTTTCGTTTTTTGCATGTTTTACTTCCTGTTTTGTACACCAGTTTCAAACAGCTGAAAATACAATATCTTTGGTATTAAAAAAAAAAATCACAACAGTTTTAGTTTTAATCACCCACCTGGTGTCCCAGGTCTAAATCAGTCCCTGATTAGAGGGGTAATCACCCACCTGGTGTCCCAGGTCTAAATCAGTCCCTGATTAGAGGGGAATCACCCACCTGGTGTCCCAGGTCTAAATCAGTCCCTGATTAGAGAGGAATCACCCACCTGGTGTCCCAGGTCTAAATCAGTCCCTGATTAGAGAGGAATCACCCACCTGGTGTCCCAGGTCTAAACCAGTCCCTGATTAGAGGGGAATCACCCACCTGGTGTCCCAGGTCTAAATCAGTCCCTGATTAGAGGAGAATCACCCACCTGGTGTCCCAGGTCTAAATCAGTCCCTGATTAGAGGGGAATCACCCACCTGGTGTCCCAGGTCTAAATCAGTCCCTGATTAGAGGGGTAATCACCCACCTGGTGTCCCAGGTCTAAATCAGTCCCTGATTAGAGGAGAATCACCCACCTGGTGTCCCAGGTCTAAATCAGTCCCTGATTAGAGGGGAATCACACATCTGGTGTCCCAGGTCTAAATCAGTCCCTGATTAGAGGAGAATCACCCACCTGGTGTCCCAGGTCTAAATCAGTCCCTGATTAGAGAGGAATCACCCACCTGGTGTCCCAGGTCTAAACCAGTCCCTGATTAGAGGGGAATCACCCACCTGGTGTCCCAGGTCTAAATCAGTCCCTGATTAGAGGAGAATCACCCACCTGGTGTCCCAGGTCTAAATCAGTCCCTGATTAGAGGGGAATCACCCACCTGGTGTCCCAGGTCTAAATCAGTCCCTGATTAGAGGGGTAATCACCCACCTGGTGTCCCAGGTCTAAATCAGTCCCTGATTAGAGGAGAATCACCCACCTGGTGTCCCAGGTCTAAATCAGTCCCTGATTAGAGGGGAATCACACATCTGGTGTCCCAGGTCTAAATCAGTCCCTGATTAGAGGAGAATCACCCACCTGGTGTCCCAGGTCTAAATCAGTCCCTGATTAGAGGAGAATCACCCACCTGGTGTCCCAGGTCTAAATCAGTCCCTGATTAGAGGGGAATCACACATCTGGTGTCCCAGGTCTAAATCAGTCCCTGATTAGAGGAGAATCACCCACCTGGTGTCCCAGGTCTAAATCAGTCCCTGATTTAGAGGAGAATCACCCACCTGGTGTCCCAGGTCTAAATCAGTCCCTGATTAGAGGAGAATCACCCACCTGATGTCCCAGGTCTAAATCAGTCCCTGATTAGAGGAGAATCACCCACCTGGTGTCCCAGGTCTAAACCAGTCCCCGATTAGAGGGGAATCACCCACCTGGTGTCCCAGGTCTAAATCAGTCCCTGATTAGAGGAGAATCACCCACCTGGTTTCCCAGGTCTAAATCAGTCCCTGATTAGAGGGGAATCACCCACCTGGTGTCCCAGGTCTAAATCAGTCCCTGATTAGAGAGGAATCACCCACCTGGTGTCCCAGGTCTAAATCAGTCCCTGATTAGAGGAGAATCACCCACCTGGTGTCCCAGGTCTAAATCAGTCCCTGATTAGAGGGGAATCACCCACCTGGTGTCCCAGGTCTAAATCAGTCCCTGATTAGAGGGGAATCACCCACCTGGTGTCCCAGTGCAAAAAAATGCAGAGGAACTGACATCCAGGCCCAGAGTTGAGTTTTATTGCTTGTTTTGTCACATAAACATGACATTAGGTGAACTATTAAACTATTAAACGATTTCTGCATTTTGCACCTCTCACAGTAAAATGATTTCTGTCTCATAGTTTAATTCTATCTCCAAACTGAAACACAGCTTAAGGATAGGATATAAAATAAAATAAATGAATCTGGCAACAACTTTTTTTTGTTTCAGAGGAAGGAATAAAAGCACAGAACAGTTTGATAAATGATGATCTGTGTAGTGAACTCTGCTCAACTAGCAGCCCATAAACCTGTAGAGAGGAGAGGAGTTTTTCCCTTCTACAAAACACTTCATCTTTGTCCCAAACAGTATATATATTCCCTATGTAGTGCACTACTTTTGATCAGAGCCCTGGTGAGAAGTAGTGCACCACATAGGGAATAGGGTGCCATTTGGGATGTATTCTCCAACGTCGGCTGAGAGGAGAGAGGCCAGCAGTGACACCAGAGGTCCAATGGATGCATCTCCTTTGTCCAGAACATAATTAACACGTTTTACACTGAGTGATGGTTGTAGGAGTCAGAGTTTTGTGTGTGTGTGTGTGTGTGTGTGTGTGTGTGTGTGTGTGTGTGTGTGTGTGTGTGTGTGTGTGTGTGTGTGTGTGTGTGTGTGTGTGTGTGTGTGTGTGTGTGTGTGTGTGTGTGTGTGTGTGTGTAAATGGGAGGGAGGGAGGGAGGGCAGGAGGGAGGGAGGGAACAGGAACATAAAGGAGGTGTCTTCTTTGAGAGTGCTGTGAACCAGAGCACACAGAACAAATGAGTAGTAAACACAGAGCCACAGGAAGCCATTTAACTACAGCCAGGACCCATTAGGACCCCACAGGGTGTCCCTATCTCTGCCTGCTTTGGTCCTGCAATCCCCCTGCCCTCCCCCAGCCACATTATTGGTCAGCCCGTCCCAATTCGTTCCCTACCCTTCCAACTAGGGCCTAACCCTTCGATGTTTACAGATCGGAAGGTTCCGGATAGCTATAGTCTCGTGTCACCTATACTTCTAAGTCTTGTTCATCACTTGGCTATTTACAGACAAACGTGAGGAGGCCTGGAAGTAGAGTCTGGATAGGTAATTAGCAAAGTAGTGGTGCACAGGAGATTCAGAATCACTGGGACAGTCAGCCTTGAACAGACACTGCCAAGAGGAAACAGAATCAATATGACAGTCAGCCTTGAACAGACTCTGCCAAGGGGAAACAGAATCAATATGACAGTCAGCCTTGAACAGACACTGCCAAGAGGAAACAGAATCAATCAGCCTTGAACAGACTCTGCCAAGAGGAAACAGAATCAATAGACATTCGCTTGAACTCTTTTGGTACATTTCTTCAGTGGCTCACTTTTGAAATCAGGTCCAGGTTGTCGAGTCATAATGTCTGCATTCAGATGGACCTTCAAACAGAACTGTTAACGAGATCTGAAAAACCCACAATCAATCAATGGGTAATATGATTCTACTCTTACGTAAAAGGATTTATTTTGAGACCCTCGTAAAATCACTAAGGTAAAATGGAAGGATGTATTGCAAAAGGAAATGGTAAAATGATAGTGAACAGGGAAACATGTTTTAGTCTGTGGACATCTGAGGGTTGGAACTGAGATTAGAGAGACTGGTTTATTGGCCGGTGCACTTGGAATCCAGAATGATTAAGAAAGAAACGTTACAAACTTAGCAAAATATGAAAACGTCTTCTCACTGTCAACTGCGTTAATTTTCAGCAAACTCTACATGTGTAAATATTTGCATGAACATAACAAGATTCAACAACTGAGACATAAACTGAACAAGTTCCACAGACATGTGACTAACAGAAATGGAATAATGTGTCTCTGAACAAAGGGGGGGGGTCAAAATCAAAAGTAACAGTCAGTATCTGGTGTGGCCACCAGCTGCATTAAGTACTGTAGTGCATCTCCTCCTCATGGACTGCACCAGATTTGCCAGTTCTTGCTGTGAGATGTTACCCCACTCTTCCACCAAGGCAAGTTCCTGGACATTTCTGGGGGAATGGCCCTAGACCTCACCCTCCGATCCAACAGGTCCCAGACGTGCTCAATGGGATTGAGATCCGAGCTCTTCGCTGGCCATGGCAGAACACTGACAGTCCTGTCTTGCAGGAAATCACGCACAGAACGAGCAGTATGGCTGGTGGCATTGTCATGCTGGAGGGTCAAGTCAGGATGAGCCTGCAGGAAGGGTACCACATGAGGGAGGAGGATGTCTTCCCTGTAACGCACAGCGTTGAGATTGCCTGCAATTACAACAAGTTTAGTCCAATGATGCTGTGACATACCACCCCAGACCATGACTCCTTCAAGATTGTTGGTAAAGCATTCCAGGTGAAGCTGGTTGAGAGAATGACAAGTGTGCAAAGCTGTCATCAAGGCAAAGATTAAAGAATCTCAAATATAAAATTTTTGATATTTTTGATATTTTTGATTTGTTTAACACTTTTTTGGTTACTACATGATTCCATATGTGTTATTTCATAGTTTTGATGTCTTCACTACTTTTCTACAATGTAGAATATAGTAAAAATAAAAATAAACTTTAACAAGTAGGTGTGTCCAAACTTTTGACTGGTACTGTATAAATATTAAAGGAATTTGAAATTATGCAAGTAACATTATTAGCCAGACTCCAATTCTATTGGCTAATTTCATATTATTATTATTATTTGTGAACACTGTAGGGTTAGGACCAAGGGAGATGGGGGTAGGGAGCGAATTGGGACCGACTGATTTGTCTGTCTGTCTGCCTGTTTTTGACCAGAATCTCTACAGGGGGGCTAAGGAAACAACAGGACAGTTTCATTCTCAGCAGTTTATAATAAAGGGTTCCTACTGGTCAAGCCCATAAAGGGTTCCTACTGGTCAAGCCCATAAAGGGTTCCTACTGGTCAAGCCCATAAAGGGTTCCTACTGGTCAAGCCCATAAAGGGTTCCTACTGGTCAAGCCCATAAAGGGTTCCTACTGGGCCAGCCCATAAAGGGTTCCTACTGGGCCAGCCCATAAAGGGTTCCTACTGGTCAAGCCCATAAAGGGTTCCTACTGGTCAAGCCCATAAAGGGTTCCTACTGGTCAAGCCCATAAAGGGTTCCTACTGGTCAAGCCCATAAAGGGTTCCTACTGGTCAAGCCCATAAAGGGTTCCTACTGGTCAAGCCCATAAAGGGTTCCTACTGGTCAAGCCCATAAAGGGTTCCTACTGGTCAAGCCCATAAAGGGTTCCTACTGGGCCAGCCCATAAAGGGTTCCTACTGGGCCAGCCCATAAAGGGTTCCTACTGGTCAAGCCCATAAAGGGTTCCTACTGGTCAAGCCCATAAAGGGTTCCTACTGGGCCAGCCCATAAAGGGTTCCTACTGGGCCAGCCCATAAAGGGTTCCTACTGGTCAAGCCCATAAAGGGTTCCTACTGGGCCAGCCCATAAAGGGTTCCTACTGGGCCAGCCCATAAAGGGTTCCTACTGGTCAAGCCCATAAAGGGTTCCTACTGGGCCAGCCCATAAAGGGTTCCTACTGGGCCAGCCCATAAAGGGTTCCTACTGGGCCAGCCCATAAAGGGTTCCTACTGGGCCAGCCCATAAAGGGTTCCTACTGGGCCAGCCCATAAAGGGTTCCTACTGGTCAAGCCCATAAAGGGTTCCTACTGGTCAAGCCCATAAAGGGTTCCTACTGGTCAAGCCCATAAAGGGTTCCTACTGGTCAAGCCCATAAAGGGTTCCTACTGGTCAAGCCCATAAAGGGTTCCTACTGGTCAAGCCCATAAAGGGTTCCTACTGGTCAAGCCCATAAAGGGTTCCTACTGGTCAAGCCCATAAAGGGTTCCTACTGGTCAAGCCCATAAAGGGTTCCTACTGGTCAAGCCCATAAAGGGTTCCTACTGGGCCAGCCCATAAAGGGTTCCTACTGGGCCAGCCCATAAAGGGTTCCTACTGGTCAAGCCCATAAAGGGTTCCTACTGGTCAAGCCCATAAAGGGTTCCTACTGGTCAAGCCCATAAAGGGTTCCTACTGGTCAAGCCCATAAAGGGTTCCTACTGGTCAAGCCCATAAAGGGTTCCTACTGGTCAAGCCCATAAAGGGTTCCTACTGGTCAAGCCCATAAAGGGTTCCTACTGGTCAAGCCCATAAAGGGTTCCTACTGGTCAAGCCCATAAAGGGTTCCTACTGGTCAAGCCATAAAGGGTTCCTACTGGTCAAGCCCATAAAGGGTTCCTACTGGTCAAGCCCATAAAGGGTTCCTACTGGTCAAGCCCATAAAGGGTTCCTACTGGTCAAGCCCATAAAGGGTTCCTACTGGTCAAGCCCATAAAGGGTTCCTACTGGTCAAGCCCATAAAGGGTTCCTACTGGTCAAGCCCATAAAGGGTTCCTACTGGTCAAGCCCATAAAGGGTTCCTACTGGTCAAGCCCATAAAGGGTTCCTACTGGTCAAGCCCATAAAGGGTTCCTACTGGTCAAGCCCATAAAGGGTTCCTACTGGTCAAGCCCATAAAGGGTTCCTACTGGTCAAGCCCATAAAGGGTTCCTACTGGTCAAGCCCATAAAGGGTTCCTACTGGTCAAGCCCATAAAGGGTTCCTACTGGTCAAGCCCATAAAGGGTTCCTACTGGTCAAGCCCATAAAGGGTTCCTACTGGTCAAGCCCATAAAGGGTTCCTACTGGTCAAGCCCATAAAGGGTTCCTACTGGTCAAGCCCATAAAGGGTTCCTACTGGTCAAGCCCATAAAGGGTTCCTACTGGTCAAGCCCATAAAGGGTTCCTACTGGTCAAGCCCATAAAGGGTTCCTACTGGTCAAGCCCATAAAGGGTTCCTACTGGTCAAGCCCATAAAGGGTTCCTACTGGTCAAGCCCATAAAGGGTTCCTACTGGTCAAGCCCATAAAGGGTTCCTACTGTTCAAGCCCATAAAGGGTTCCTACTGGTCAAGCCCATAAAGGGTTCCTACTGGTCAAGCCCATAAAGGGTTCCTACTGGTCAAGCCCATAAAGGGTTCCTACTGGTCAAGCCCATAAAGGGTTCCTACTGGTCAAGCCCATAAAGGGTTCCTACTGGTCAAGCCCATAAAGGGTTCCTACTGGTCAAGCCCATAAAGGTGTTCCTACTGGTCAAGCCCATAAAGGTGTTCCTACTGGTCAAGCCCATAAAGGGTTCCTACTGGTCAAGCCCATAAAGGGTTCCTACTGGTCAAGCCCATAAAGGGTTCCTACTGGTCAAGCCCATAAAGTTTGTTTTGCCTCCAACTGCAACTACTTAGGGAAGACAATCCCTTCCTCCTGAAGAAGTTCAGGGTTTTATAGTAGGGGAAGATAAGACAGGATTTGTCAAACCCCCCTTTCTGCAACAGACAGTCTCTTTCCCAGGGACTAAAACCCCCCTTTCTGCAACAGACAGTCTCTTTCCCAGGGACTAAAACCTCATATTGCTTTACTCACATCCACCCAGCCAGACAGACAGCCAGACAGACAGACAGCCAGACAGACAGACAGACAGACAGACACAGCCAGACAGACAGACAGACAGCCAGACAGACAGCCAGCCAGCCAGACAGCCAGACAGCCAGACAGACAGACAGTCAGACAGACAGACAGCAAGCCGTCCAGCCAGACAGACAGCCAGCCAGCCAGCCAGACAGACAGCCGTCGAGCCAGACAGACAGCCAGACAGCCAGACAGACAGACAGGCCAGACAGACAGACAGACAGACAGACAGACAGACAGACAGACAGACAGACAGACAGACAGACAGACAGACAGACAGACAGACAGACACAGACAGACAGACAGACAGACAGACAGACAGACAGACAGACAGACAGACAGACAGACAGCCGTCCAGACAGACAGACAGCCAGAGAGACAGACAGACAGCCGTCGAGCCAGCCAGCCAGCCAGACAGCCATCGAGCCAGCCAGACAGGCCAGACAGGCCAGACAGACAGACAGACAGACAGACAGACAGACAGACAGCCAGCCAGACAGACAGCCGTCGAGCCAGCCAGACAGACAGACAGACAGACAGACAGACAGGCCAGACAGACAGACAGGCCAGACAGACAGACAGCCAGACAGACAGACAGCCGTCGAGCCAGTCAGACAGCCAGACAGACAGACAGACAGACAGCCGTCGAGCCAGCCAGACAGACAGACAGACAGACAGACAGACAGACAGACAGACAGGCCAGACAGACAGACAGACAGACAGTCAAAAAAGTCTAAGTCAATCACGTCTTCAACCCTGGTTTGGTTTCCCATCATAATTAGAATCTTTATTGTAATTTGATATATGCTGTGCTGTAAGTTTACAACAACAAACATCAAGAAAAGGTAACACATGAAATACTATCACTGCTGACACTATCAAACCAGCTGTTATGACAGTATAACCCCTCTAGATAAAGACCCTGTCCAGCTGTTATGACAGTATAACCCCTCTAGATAAAGACCCTGTCCAGCTGTTATGACAGTATAACCCCTCTAGATAAAGACCCTGTCCAGCTGTTATGACAGTATAACCCCTCTAGATAAAGACCCTGTCCAGCTGTTATGACAGTATAACCCCTCTAGATAAAGACCCTGTCCAGCTGTTATGACAGTATAACCCCTCTAGATAAAGACCCTGTCCAGCTGTTATGACAGTATAACCCCTCTAGATAAAGACCCTGTCCAGCTGTTATGACAGTATAACCCCTCTAGATAAAGACCCTGTCCTGACTTCAGGTCTCAAAGGATCAAGTGCACTCTTAGAAAAAAGGGTTCCAAAAGGTTTCTTTGGCTGGCCAAAATGGATAACCATTTTTTTTTAGAGTTTTGGGTTCCATGTAGAACCATTTGGGGAAAGGGTTCTACATGGAACCCAAAATAGGGGTCTATCTGTAACGAAAAGGGTTCTTCAAAGGGTTCTCCTCTGGACAGCTTAAGAACCTGTTTAGGTTAAAGACAGCACCTATTTATCTAAGAGTGTAAGTTGTTATTTAATTGCAGGTCTAATTATGTAAATGATATGCGTATCACTTTGGGAGAGGTACTGTAGAAGCCTGGTGGGGAGGCGTGTGTGTGTGGTGGCAGGGTTGATTGAGGCGTCGATTCTCAGGGACAGAGTTGTGTATTTGGGCTCAGACGATTTGGTGTGGTAGGAGGAGACGTTTGGGGGATGTTGAGGGGCAGGAAGGGGGCGGGGGGTCATTGTATTGACATATAGGTAGGTCTCTCCTCTAGGACAATCAACCAAGGCCCACTCTTTTCACTAGGACAATGAACCAGGTCCCACTCTCTCTCTCCACTAGGACAATGAACCAAGGCCCTCTCTCTCTCCACTAGGACAATCAACCAAGGCCCTCTCTCTCTCCACTAGGACAATGAACCAAGGCCCTCTCTCTCTTCACTAGAACAATGAACCAAATCAAATCAAATCAAATCAAATGTATTTATATAGCCCTTCGTACATCAGCTGATATCTCAAAGTGCTGTACAGAAACCCAGCCTAAAACCCCAAACAGCAAGCAATGCAGGTGTAGAAGCACGGTGGCTAGGAAAAACTCCCTAGAAAGGCCAAAACCTAGGGAGAAACCTAGAGAGGAACCAGGCTATGTGGGCTGGCCAGTCCTCTTCTGGCTGTGCCGGGTGGAGATTATAACAGAACATGGCCAAGATGTTCAAATGTTCATAAATGACCAGCATGGTCGAATAATAATAAGGCAGAACAGTTGAAACTGGAGCAGCAGCACGGTCAAGTGGACTGGGGACAGCAAGGAGTCATCATGTCAGGTAGTCCTGGGGCATGGTCCTAGGGCTCAGGTCCTCAGAGAGAGAGAAAGAAAGAGAGAATTAGAGAGAGCATATGTGGGGAGGCCAGTCCTCTTCTGGCTGTGCCGGGTGGAGATTATAACAGAACATGGCCAAGATGTTCAAATGTTCATAAATGACCAGCATGGTCGAATAATAATAAGGCAGAACAGTTGAAACTGGAGCAGCAGCACGGCCAGGTGGACTGGGGACAGCAAGGAGTCATCATGTCAGGTAGTCCTGGGGCATGGTCCTAGGGCTCAGGTCCTCCGAGAGAGAGAAAGAAAGAGAGAAGGAGAGAATTAGAGAACGCACACTTAGATTCACACAGGACACCGAATAGGACAGGAAAAGTACTCCAGATATAACAAACTGACCCTAGCCCCCCGACACATAAACTACTGCAGCATAAATACTGGAGGCTGAGACAGGAGGGGTCAGGAGACACTGTGGCCCCATCCGAGGACACCCCCGGACAGGGCCAAACAGGAAGGATATAACCCCACCCACTTTGCCAAAGCACAGCCCCCCCCACCACTAGAGGGATATCTTCAACCACCAACTTACCATCCTGAGACAAGGCTGAGTATAGCCCACAAAGATCTCCGCCATGGCACAACCCAAGGGGGGGCGCCAACCCAGACAGGATGACCACAGGCCCTCTCTCTCTTCACTAGGACAATGAACCAAGGCCCTCGCTCTCTCTCTCCACTAGGACAATGAACCAAGGCCCTCTCTCTCTCCACTAGGACAATGACCCAAGGCCCTCTCTCTCTCTCCACTAGGACAATGAACCAAGACCCTCTCTCTCTCCACTAGGACAATGAACCAAGGCCTGTATCGAGGAGAACACCCCAAAGTCAGGTGAAAACTAAACAATCTTTACGACTGTAGATCATCATCCAACCAGTCTGATTCTTACAAAAACAGATCTGTGGGCTTTCTATCTCTGTTACTAGAGAGATTCCTTCCTGTAGGTTTACATCAGGGCTTTCTATCTCTGTTACTGGAGAGATTCCCTCCTGTAGGGTTTACATCAGGGCTTTCTATCTCTGTTACTGGAGAGATTCCTTCCTGTAGGTTTACATCAGGGCTTTCCATCTCTGTTACTGGAGAGATTCCTTCCTGTAGGTTTACATCAGGGCTTTCTATCTCTGTTACTGGAGAGATTCCTTCCTGTAGGTTTACATCAGGGCTTTCCATCTCTGTTACTGGAGAGATTCCTTCCTGTAGGTTTACATCAGGGCTTTCCATCTCTGTTACTTGAGAGATTCCCTCCTGTAGGTTTACATCAGGGCTTTCCATCTCTGTTATGTTATTGGAGAGATTCCTTCCTGTAGATTTACATCAGGGCTTTCGATCTCTGTTGCCTGAGAGATTCCCTCCTGTAGGGATTTTGCTCCAACCCCAGTTGTAACCTGGTTCATCTTATCAACCAGCTAATTATTAGAATCAGGTTCACTGGGTTAGGATTGGAGTGAAAATCTACAGGACAGTAGCTCTCCAGGAACAGGGTTGGAGTTAAAACCTACAGGAGGGTATCTCTCCAGGAACAGGGTTGGAGTTAAAACCTACAGGAGGGTATCTCTCCAGGAACAGGATTGGAGTGTAAAACCTACAGGAGGGTATCTCTCCAGGAACAGGGTTGGAGTTAAAACCTACAGGACGGTATCTCTCCAGGAACAGGGTTGGAGTTAAAACCTACAGGACAGTATCTCTACAGGAACAGGGTTGGAGTTAAAACCTACAGGACGGTATCTCTCCAGGAACAGGGTTGGAGTTAAAACCGACAGGACGGTAGCTCTCCAGGAAAATGGGGGAAAGCCCTGGTAGACTAATTAGTAGCCTGACACTTCCCCCTGCTGGTGACTGGCTGGTATTACATGAGTTCTCTTACCTACCAGTGTGTCATACTGAATGACAGTATCAAGGCAAGAGAACAGCTTTACCATGTTGAATTTTCACACTCTTACTTTGTAAGTATGTGTGTGTTTTTGTAAGGTTGTTTTATTGGTGTTTCATAGGGTGTGTTATCAGCTACCTCAGCAATCTCTCTGTGTGTTTATCTCTGACCAGGGCAGAGGAACGATGGTACAGGACATCTCTGAGACGGCACATTGCTTCTGTACGCGTCTAGATGTCGCTGATATACAAGACAAAAAATATCATAATCAACACATACAGTACTAGTGTGTAGTATTTGAATAGAGGAAATTAAACTGTGTGTGTGAGAGAGGCATAAAGACAACCTTATGGGTTTTCCCTTTAACATTAACATATTGATTGTTACATCATCGATCGTGTTGTTGTCATAGCAACACATGTATTTAAATGTAAACACATTCCCTTTAACATTAACATATTGATTGTTACATCATCGATGGTGTTGGTATCATAGCAACACATGTATTTAAATGTAAACACATTCCCTTTAACATTAACATATTGATTGTTACATCATCTATCGTGTTGTTGTCATAGAAACACACGTGTTTAAATGTAAACACATTCCCTTCAACATTAACATATTGATTGTTACATCATGGATCGTGTTGTTGTCATAGAAACACATGTATTTGTTGATGTATCTGCTTGTTTGGCATATCGGTGGTATAACACAGAGGCTGTAGTTCTTGGGGCACCACCAACCTGATCAGGCAGGGCCTGGTGACTGATGCTTTCTGGGTCACTACCAGAACTCACAGTGTTCAAGTCCCCTTCTCATCAGGTCGTGGTGGTCACGTCCCATTCTCATCAGGTTGTCGTGTTCAAGTCCCATTCTCATCAGGTTGTAGTGTTCAAGTCCCATTCTCATCAGGTTGTAGTGTTCAAGTCCCATTCTCATCAGATTGTGGTGTTCAAGTCCCATTCTCATCTGGTTGTAATGTTCATCATCAGTCTCATTCTCATCAGGTTGTGGTGTTCAAGTCCCAATCTCATCAGGTTGTGGTGTTCAAGTCCCATTCTCATCAGGTTGTAGTGTTCAAGTCCCAATCTCATCAGGTTGTGGTGTTCAAGTCCCATTCTCATCAGGTTGTGGTGTTCAAGTCCCATTCTCATCAGGTTGTGGTGTTCAAGTCCCATTCTCGTCAGGTCATGGTGGTCACGTTTCCATTCTCATCAGGTTGTCGTGTTCAAGTCCCATTCTCATCAGGTTGTAGTGTTCAAGTTCCATTCTCATCAGATCATGGTGTTCAAGTCTCATTCTCATCAGGTTGTAGTGTTCAAGTCCCCTTCTCATCAGGTTGTAGTGTTCAAGTCCCATTCTCATCAGGTTGTAGTGTTCAAGTCTCATTCTCATCAGGTTGTGGTGTTCAAGTCTCATTCTCATCAGGTTGTAGTGTTCAAGTCCCATTCTCATCAGGTTGTGGTGTTCAAGTCTCATTCTCATCAGGTTGTAGTGTTCAAGTCCCATTCTCATCAGGTTGTGGTGTTCAAGTCCCATTCTCATCAGGTTGTGGTGTGCAAGTCCCATTTTCATCAGGTTGTAGTGTTCAAATCCCATTCGTGTCCTTTTCTCCCCTGTTAAAGAGCATGTTACCTCCTTGGTCACAACTGAATACCCAAATCAAATCAAATTGCATTGGTCGCCTGAACATATTTTGCAGTTGTCATGTCATGGTGTGTGTATAGACAGTATGGACAGTATATGGATAGAAAAGGTGTGTACAACAGCAGTTATATACGATGAACCATGACTAGAATACAGTATATACAGTGGGGAGAACAAGTATTTGATACACTGCCGATTTTGCAGGTTTTCCTACTTACAAAGCATGTAATCAAATAATGTAGAGGTCTGTAATTTTTATGATAGGTACACTTCAACTGTGAGAGACGGAATCTAAAACAAAAATCCAGAAAATCACATTGTATGATTTTTAAGTAATTAATTAGCATTTCGGCTCTCACAGACCTTCTTTAAGAAGCCCTCCTGTTCTCCACTCATTACCTGTATTAACTGCACTTGTTTGAACTCGTTACCTGTATAAAATACACCTGTCCACACACTCAATCAAACAGATTCCAACCTCTCCACAAAAGCCAAGACCAGAAGGCTGTGTAAGGACATCAGGGATAGAATTGTAGACCTGTACAAGGCTGGGATGGGCTACAGGACAATAGGCAAGCAGCTTGGTGAGAAGGCAACAACTGTTGGCGCAATTATTAGAAAATGGAAGAAGTTCAAGATTCTCAACAGGCTTTGACTTGGGCGGGAGGTCCTTGATGATCTTCTAGGTGGTAGCGGGTTGAACAGGCCATGGCTCGGGTGGCTGAGGTCCTTGATGATCTTCTAGGTGGTAGCGGGGTGAACAGGCCGTGGCTCGGGTGGCTGAGGTCCTTGATGATCTTCTAGATGGTAATGGGTTGAACAGGCCGTGGCTCGGGTGGCTGAGGTCTTTGATGATCTTCTAGGTGGTAGGGGGGTGAACAGGCCGTGACTCGGGTAGCTGAGGTTCTTATTGATATTCTTGGCCTTCCTGTGACACTGGGTGATGTAGATGTCCTGGGTGGCAGGCAGTGTTCCCCCGATGATGCGTTGGGCTGACCTCACCACAGGATGCTCTCAATGGTGCATTTGTAGAAGTTTGTGAGGGTCTTACTCCACATTACTACTGACTGTTACTGAATACCCCACATTACTACTGACTGTTACTGAAAACCCCACATTACTACTGACTGTTACTGAATACCCCACATTACTACTGGCTGTTACTGAAAACCCCACATTACTACTGACTGTTACTGAATACCCCACATTACTACTGACTGTTACTGAATACCCCACATTACTACTGGCTGTTACTGAAAACCCCACATTACTACTGGCTGTTACTGAATACCCCACATTACTACTGGCTGTTACTGAATACCCCACATTACTACTGACTGTTACTGAATACTCCACATTACTACTGACTGTTACTGAATACTCCACATTACTACTGACTGTTACTGAATACCCCACATTACTACTGGCTGTTACTGAAAACCCCACATTACTACTGGCTGTTACTGAATACCCCACATTCCTACTGGCTGTTACTGAATACCCCACATTACTACTGACTGTTACTGAATACCCCACATTACTACTGACTGTTACTGAATACCCCACATTACTACTGGCTGTTACTGAAAACCCCACATTACTACTGGCTGTTACTGAATACCCCACATTACTACTGGCTGTTACTGAATACCCCACATTACTACTGACTGTTACTGAATACTCCACATTACTACTGACTGTTACTGAATACCCCACATTACTACTGACTGTTACTGAATACCCCACATTGCTACTGACTGTTACTGAATACCCCACATTACTGAATACCCCACATTACTACTGGCTGTTACTGAAAACCCCACATTACTACTGGCTGTTACTGAATACCTCACATTACTACTGACTGTTACTGGATACCCCACATTACTACTGACTGTTACTGAATACCCCACATTACTACTCACTGTTACTGTTACCCCACATTACTACTGGCTGTTACTGAATACCCCACATTACTACTGGCTGTTACTGAATACCCCACATTACTACTGGCTGTTACTGAATACCCCACATTACTACTGGCTGTTACTGAATACCTCACAGTACTACTGACTGTTACTGAATACCTCACATTACTACTCACTGTTACTGAATACCCCACATTACTACTGGCTGTTACTGAATACCCCACATTACTACTCACTGTTACTGAATACCCCCACATTACTACTGACTGTTACTGAATACCCCACATTACTACTGACTGTTACTGAATACCCCACATTACTACTGGCTGTTACTGAATACCCCACATTACTACTGGCTGTTACTGAATACCCCACATTACTAAGTGGTCTCTGACTCCCCTCACCAAGCCATTAGGATTGATTAGTGTGTGTGATGGGAACACCGCAAGGCTAAGGCAGCACGCTCTGACAGTATGAGAGAGAGAGGAGAGTGAGGAGAGAGAGAGAAGGGGAGGGAGAGAGAAGGGGAGGGAGAGAGAAGGGGAGGGAGAGAAGGGGGAGAGTGTTTGAGAGATAGAGAGAAAGAAGGGGGGAAGAGAGAGAGGGGAAGAGAGAGAGGGGAGAGAGAGAGGAGAGAGAGAGGGGAGAGAGACAGAGAGGGAGGAGAGGGGGGAAGAGATGGAGGGAAAGAGAGGGGGAAGAGAGAGAGAGGGGAGAGAGAGAGGGGGGAGAGTCTGTGAGAGAGAGAGAAGAGAATGAGAGAGAGGGGAGGGGTGGAGAGGGGAGAGGCGGGGAGGGGAGGAGAGAGGCGGAGAGGTGCGGGGAGGGGAGGAGAGAGGCGGGGAGGGGAGGAGAGAGGCGAAGAGGTGTGGGGAGGGGCGGGGAGGAGAGGAGAGAGGCGGAGAGGTGCGGGGAGGGGAGGAGAGAGGCGGGGAGGGGAGGAGAGAGGCGAAGAGGTGTGGGGAGGGGCGGGGAGGTGGGAGGCAAAGAGGTGTGGGGAGGGGAGGGGAGGGGAGGGGAGGGGAGGGGAGGGGAGGGGAGGGGAGGGGAGGGGAGAGGCGGGGCATGGTAAACAATACCATGATTGAGATTTCACAATGGAGTTACAGTTAGATCCCTGATGTCATTCTAAATGTCACCCTGTTCCCTCTATAGTTCATTACTATTGCCCAATGCCCTATTGGCCTGGTCAAGAGAAGTGTGCTTCATAGGGAATAGGGTGCCATTTGTTCCTCTGTACTGGCAGCATCATGTCATTGCAGATCCTGTACAGTACAATAGAGAGAAAACTAAGGCTTGGTACACAAACGTGCGCACATACACGCGCACGGGCACACACACACACACACACACACACACACACACACACACACAGACACACACACACACACACACACACACACACACACACACACACACACACACACACACACACACACACACACAGACACACACACACACACACAGACACACACAGACACACACACTCACACACACACACACACACACACACACACACACACACACACACACACACACACACACACACACACACACACAGACACACACACACACACACACACAGACACAGCTGGCTTGGTACAGACAGGACACTCTGCTAGCCATGACGCCATATATGATATATTACTTCCATTCGAGGCTTTCACTATCAGACCCAAACAAATGCTTTCGTGAACTCCTTTACACTCCTCCCCCTCTATCCCCCCCCACCCTGAACAGCATGTTGTTATGAGTCCATAGGCTAGGGTTAACACCCCCCCCCCCACCCTGAACAGCATGTTGTTATGAGTCCATAGGCTAGGGTTAACACCCCCCCCCCCCCACCCTGAATAGCATGTTGTTATGAGTCCATAGGCTAGGGTTAACACTCCTCCCCCCCCCCACCCTGAACAGCATGTTGTTATGAGTCCATAGGCTAGGGTTTACACTCCTCCCCCTCTACCCCCGCCCCCCCCCCCCCACCCTGAACAGCATGTTGTTATGAGTCCATAGGCTAGGGTTAACACCCCCCCCCCCCACCCTGAACAGCATGTTGTTATGAGTCCATAGGCTAGGGTTAACACCCCCCCCCCCACCCTGAACAGCATGTTGTTATGAGTCCATAGGCTAGGGTTAACACCCCCCCCCCCCCCCCCCGACCCTGAACAGCATGTTGTTATGAGTCCATAGGCTAGGGTTAACACTCCTCCCCCTCTACCCCCCCCCCCCCCCCACCCTGAACAGCATGTTGTTATGAGTCCATAGGCTAGGGTTTACACTCCTCCCCCCCCCCCACCCTGAACAGCATGTTGTTATGAGTCCATAGGCTAGGGTTTACACTCCCCCCCCCCCCCCCCCCCCCCCACCCTGAACAGCATGTTGTTATGAGTCCATAGGCTAGGGTTTACACTCCCCCCCCCACCCACCCTGAACAGCATGTTGTTATGAGTCCATAGGCTAGGGTTAACACTCCTCCCCCTCTACCCCCCCCCCACCCTGAACATCATGTTATTATGAGTCCATAGGCTAGGGTTTACACTCCTCCCCCCCCCACCCTGAACAGCATGTTGTTATGAGTCCATAGGCTAGGGTTAACACCCCCCCCCCACCCTGAACAGTATGTTGTTATGAGTCCATAGGCTAGGGTTTACACTCCTCCCCCTCTACCCTGAACAGCATGTTGTTATGAGTCCATAGGCTAGGGTTAACACTCCCCCCCCCCCACCCTGAACAGCATGTTGTTATGAGTCCATAGGCTAGGGTTAACACTCCCCCCCCCCCCCAACCTGAACAGCATGTTGTTATGAGTCCATAGGCTAGGGTTAACACTCCTCCCCCTCTACCCCCCCCCCCCCCACCCTGAACAGCATGTTGTTATGAGTCCATAGGCTAGGGTTTACACTCCTCCCCCTCTACCCTGAACAGCATGTTGTTATGAGTCCATAGGCTAGGGTTTACACCCCCCCCCCCCTCTACCCTGAACAGCATGTTGTTATGAGTCCATAGGCTAGGGTTTACACTCCCCCCCCCCCCACCCTGAACAGCATGTTGTTATGAGTTCATAGACCAGGGTTAACACTCCTCCCCCCCCCCACCCTGAACAGCATGTTGTTATGAGTCCATAGGCTAGGGTTAACATCCCCCCCCCCCCCCACCCTGGACAGCATGTTGTTATGAGTCCATAGGCTAGGGTTAACACTCCTCCCCCCCACCCTGAACAGCATGTTGTTATGAGTCCATAGGCTAGGGTTAACACCCCCCCCCCCCCCCCCACCCTGAACAGCATGTTGTTATGAGTCCATAGGCTAGGGTTAACACTCCTCCCCCTCTACCCCCCCCCCCCCACCCTGAACATCATGTTGTTATGAGTCCATAGGCTAGGGTTAACACCCCCCCCCCACCCTGAACAGCATGTTGTTATGAGTCCATAGGCTAGGGTTAACACTCCTCCCCCCCACCCTGAACAGCATGTTGTTATGAGTCCATAGGCTAGGGTTAACACCCCCCCCCCCCCCCCCCCCCCACCCTGAACAGCATGTTGTTATGAGTCCATAGGCTAGGGTTTACACTCCTCCCCCTCTACCCCCCCCCCCCCCCCCCACCCTGAACAGCATGTTGTTATGAGTCCATAGGCTAGGGTTAACACCCCCCCCCCCCCCCCACCCTGAACAGCATGTTGTTATGAGTCCATAGGCTAGGGTTTACACTCCCCCCCCCCCCCCCCCCCCACCCTGAACAGCATGTTGTTATGAGTCCATAGGCTAGGGTTAACACCCCCCCCCCCCCCCACCCTGAACAGCATGTTGTTATGAGTCCATAGGCTAGGGTTAACACCCCCCCCCCCCCCCCACCCTGAACAGCATGTTGTTATGAGTCCATAGGCTAGGGTTTACACTCCTCCCCCTCAATAAAACTCTATGGTTACGTAATAGACCTTTTGTTTTGTGTTATTGACTGTGTGTTTGTTTATTCCATGTGTAACTCTGTTGTTGTTGTTGTTGTTTTGTGTCGCACTGCTGTGCTTGATCTTGGCCAGGTCGCAGTTGTAAATGAGAACTTGTTCTCAACTAGCCTACCTGGTTAAATAAAGGTGAAATAAAAAAATAAAAAATAAAACACAGAACAATGTGAAAGACAACTTTTATTTTATTTTATTAAAAATGTAACCTTTCAGCCGAACCAAATCGAGGTCTGACCGGCTGTAAAGATTGAATTAGCTGAAGTGTTGATGGGGGAAAAAACGGTACTTTCTGTTCATTTATTTTCTTATGAAAGGAAAGGATTCATTGTTTTTACTTTTCTAATTTAACTAGACAAGTCAGTTGAGAACACATTCTTATTTACAATGGACTATGCCTATCTACTGTACCCTGATAACTCACTCCGTTCTTCCGCTGCTCTGCCCGTTCGCTACATAGGCCTACTTCGTCTGTGGTAAGTAGGCGAAAGTTGTTTGCGGTAACGATGGGCACGAGGGGTTGTCACTAGTTACCACAGACACAAAGTCTAAATGGGCTATATAGTCTATGCGCCGAATACAACAACCTTACCATGAATGGCTTACTTACAAACCACACAGTGATTTAAGAAGTTAAGAAATTTTTTGGGAAAAAAAGTATGAATAGTATGAAAATGTAATCAAAGTAAAAAATAATTAAACCGCAGGAGTAAAATAACAAGCGAGACTGGGGCACCGGTTAGTTGAGGAAATATGTACATATGAGTTAAATATGAGTTAAAGTGACTATGCATAGATGATAACAACAGAGAGTAGCAGCAGTATGAAAAAGGGGTCTGGGTAGCCCTTTGATGAGCTGTTCAGGAGTCTTATGGCTTCGGGGTATAGAAGCTGTTTAGAAGCCTTTTGGACCTAGACTTGGCGCTCCGGTACCGCATGCCGTGCGGTAGCAGAGAGAACAGTCTATGACTAGGGTGGCTGGAGTCCTAGTCTGTAGTGCCTTGCGGTCGGGGGCAGAGCAGTTGCCATACCAGGCGGTGATGCAACCAGTCAGGATGCTCTCGATGGTGCAGCTGTAGAACTTTTTGAGGATCTGAGGACCCATGCCAAATCTTTTCAGTCCCTTGAGGGGGAATAGGCATTGTCGTTCCCTCTTCACGGCTGTCTTGGTGTGCTTGGACCATGTTAGTTTGTTGGTGATGTGGACACCAAGGAACTTGGAGCTCTCAACCTGCTCCACTGCAGCCCCGTCGATGAGAATGGGGACGTGCTCGGTCCTCCTTTTCCTGTAGTCTGCGATCAGCTCCTTTGTCTTGCTCACGTTGAGGGGGAGGTTGTTGTCCTGGCACCAACCGGCCAGGTCTATGACCTCCTTCCTATAGGCTGTCTCGTCGTTGAGGGAGAGGTTGTTGTCCTGGCACAACCCGGCCAGGTCTATGACCTCCTTCCTATAGGCTGTCTCGTCGTTGAGGGAGAGGTTGTTGTCCTGGCACCACCCGGCCAGGTCTATGACCTCCTTCCTATAGGCTGTCTCGTCGTTGAGGGAGAGATTGTTGTCCTTGCACCACCCGGCCAGGTCTATGACCTCCTTCCTATAGGCTGTCTCGTCGTTGAGGGAGAGGTTGTTGTCCTGGCACCACCCGGCCAGGTCTATGACCTCCTCCCTACAGGCTGTCTCGTTGTTGTCGGTGATCAGGCCTCCCACGGTTGTGTCATCGGCAAACTTGATGATGGTGTCGGAGTCGTGCCTGTTCTCATTCGGTGAAGGGTCGGGGCAGGTATTCGGATCCAGACTCGTTGTGGAGAAGATAGAAACATCCGTGGGCGTGGCTTAGCATTTGGCAGGAGCAAGGAGTCTGGGTAGCCAGGCAATATCTATTGAGGTTAATTTGCATAATGACTTCTTCAATTCTACCTGCCCTATACATAGTCTATTATCTAATCAACCTCGGCTACTTCTTGAGGCAGGATGGGCATTTATTTATTTTATATTTTAGAGATATTTAGCAGATATTACAGTCTAACAACAACGTGCGGAAAACGTACTTTCTCTCTCAGGAATTTAACAAATCAGAGTCGTAAACATATGAAGAAATGCCTTTGACGATTATATTATCCTGAATCAGCATTCAGTGTGACATTACACAACTGTCCTAATAGCAACAACCCGGGGTTAACTGGTCTGTTTAATGTCTGTGTTTAAAGAGTAGTTGCCATGATACCAATAGAACCTACTCAATTGTTTTGACTAGATGGTATACAGCTACTGTCAGAAGATACTTTTTGTAGCAGATTATGAGAATTAATGTAGCAGGTTATGAGAATTAATGTAGCAGGTTATGAGAATTAATGTAGCAGATTATGAGAATTAATGTAGAAGGTTATGAGAATTAATGTAGCAGATTATGAGAATTAATGTAGCAGATTATGAGAATTTACACAGCAGGTTATGAGAATTAATGTAGCAGGTTATGAGAATTAATGTAGCAGATTATGACAATTAATGTAGCAGATTATGAGAATTAATGTAGCAGATTATGAGAATTAATGTAACAGATTATGAGAATTTACACAGCAGGTTATGAGAATTAATGTAGCAGGTTATGAGAATTAATGTAGCAGGTTATGAGAATTAATGTAGCAGATTATGAGAATTAATGTAGCAGATTATGAGAATTTACACAGCAGGTTATGAGAATTAATGTAGCAGGTTATGAGAATTAATGTAGCAGATTATGACAATTAATGTAGCAGGTTATGAGAATTAATGTAGCAGATTATGAGAATTAATGTAGCAGATTATGAGAATTAATGCAGCAGGTTATGAGAATTTACACAGCAGATTATGAGAATTTACACAGCAGGTTATGAGAATTAATGTAGCAGGTTATGAGAATTAATGTAGCAGATTATGACAATTAATGTAGCAGGTTATGAGAATTAATGTAGCAGATTATGAGAATTAATGTAGCAGATTATGAGAATTAATGTAGCAGATTATGAGAATTTACACAGCAGGTTATGAGAATTAATGTAGCAGGTTATGAGAATTAATGTAGCAGGTTATGAGAATTAATGTAGCAGATTATGAGAATTAATGTAGCAGATTATGAGAATTTACACAGCAGGTTATGAGAATTAATGTAGCAGGTTATGAGAATTAATGTAGCAGATTATGACAATTAATGTAGCAGGTTATGAGAATTAATGTAGCAGATTATGAGAATTAATGTAGCAGATTATGAGAATTAATGCAGCAGGTTATGAGAATTTACACAGCAGATTATGAGAATTAATGTAGCAGATTATGAGAATTAATGTAGCAGGTTATGAGAATTAATGTAGCAGATTATGAGAATTAATGTAGCAGATTATGATAATTAATGTAGCAGATGATGAGAATTAATGTAGCAGATTATGAGAATTAATGTAGCAGATTATGAGAATTAATGTAGCAGATTATGAGAATTAATGTAGCAGATTATGAGAATTAATGTAGCAGATTATGAGAATTAATGTAGCAGATTATGAGAATTAATGTAGCAGATTATGAGAATTAATGTAGAAGATTATGATATTTAATGTAGCAGAGTATGAGAATTTACACAGCAGATGATGAGAATTTACATAGCAGATTACGGTTAGGAAAAGGGTTGGGGTTAGGGTTAGCTAAAGTGCAAACATTCTCCCCAATGTGACTCGCTTTGACACAAACTGTATTCCGTCTAGCCATGACCCTACTCAATAGGCCTTATTCAACAAGCTCCTCCTGAGTGGCCCTTCTCTCTTGCCAACAGCAGGCCCACACAAATCCTCTCTCTCGCCATCCGACCAGTTCTACAACACCATCGGCTACATGATTTTGGTCCGATGGCTTAATGTCAATAATGGGGTGATGTATCTGATATGATAGCATTAAAATACATTTTGTTCGGCTGAAAACATGTTGATTGACACTAAAAGCCTTTGTAAGCTACATATTGACTGAATCAATGTCTTATAGGCCTAATAGCATTATTGCATGTATTGTACAGTAATGGTTTGGCAGTTTGACAGCGAGGTGCTGTGCAACGAAAGCTCTCTGACAACTCTGATTAACGCTCAGTCTAGTAAAGGCTACGTTTTACACAGTCAGCCAAATTCAGATATTTTTTTCACTTAATTGGTCTTTTGACCAATCAGATCAACTCTGAAAAAGATCTGATGTATAATAATCAGATGTGATTGGTCAAAATACCAATTAGTGGAAATCATCATAATTGGACAGCTTGTGCAAAAGCAGCCTTTGAATCTTATTTTCTTCTACACCTGCATTGCTTCCTGTTTGGGGGTTTTAGGCTGGGTTTCTGTATGTGTTACCACCGATAAATCCACTAGAATTGAGAATTTCTCTATGGCTGGCCATGTTTTCCACCTGGCTACCCTGGTCAACTGCCCGGCACCCTCCACAGCCGTAGACCCTCTCTTTCTAAAATTATCTGCCGGAATTGTTGCAACCCCTATTACTAGCCTGTTCAACCTCTCTTTCGTATTGTCTGAGATTCCCAAAGATTGGAAAGCTGCCGTGGTCATCCCCCTCTTCAAAGGGGGGGGACACTCTAGATCCAAACTGCTACAGACCTATATCTATCCTACCCTGTCTTTCTAAGGTCTTCAAAAGCCAAGTTAACAAACAGATTACCAACCATTTCGAATCCCACCGTACCTTCTCCGCTATGCAATCTGGTTTCAGAGCTGGTCATAGGTGGTCACAGATGCACCTCAGCCACACTCAAGGTCCTAAACGATATCATAACCGCCATCGATAAGAGACATTACTGTGCAGCCGTATTCATCGACCTGGCCAAGGCTTTCGACTCTGTCAATCACCACATTCTTATTGGCAGACTCGACAGCCTTGGTTTCTCAAATGATTGGCTCGCCTGGTTTACCAACTACTTCTCTGATAGAGTTCAGTCTGTCAAATCGGAGGGCCTGTTGTCCGGACCTCTGGCAGTCTCTATGGGGGTGGCACAGGGTTCAATTCTCGGGCCGACTCTCTTCTCTGTATACATCAATGATATCGCTCTTGCTGCTGGTGATTCTCTGATCCACCTCTACACAGACGACATCATTCTGCATACTTCTGGCCCCTCTTTGGACACTGTGTTAACTAACCTCCAGATGAGCTTCAAAGCCATACAACTCTCCTTCCGTGGCCTCCAACTGCTTTTAAATGCAAGTAAAACTAAATGCATGCTATTCAATCGATCACTGCCCGCATCACTACTTTGGACAGCTCTGACTTAGAATACGTGGACAACTACAAATACCTAGGTGTCTGGTTAGACTCTCCTTCCAGACACACATTAAGCATCTCCAATCCAAAATTAAATCTAGAATTGGCTTCCTATATCGCAACAAAGCATCCTTCACTCATGCTGCCAAACATACCCTCGTAAAACATCCTACCGATCCTCCACTTCGGCGATGTCATCTATAAAATAGCCTCCAATACCCTACTCAATAAATTGGATGCAGTCTATTACAGTGCCATCCGTTTTGTCACCAAAGGCTCATATACTTCCCACCACTGCGACCTGTACGCTCGTGTTGGTTGGCCCTCGCTTCATACTCGTCGCCAAACTCACTGGCTACTGGTTATCTACAAGTCTCTGCTAGGTAAAGCCCCGCCTTATCTCAGCTCACTGGTCACCATAGCGGCACCCACTCGTAGCACGCGCTCCAGCAGGTATATCTCACTGGTCACCCCCAAAGCCAATTCCTCCTTTGGTCGCCTTTCCTTCCAGTTCTCTGCTGACAATGATTTGAACGAACTGCAAAAATCACTGAAGCTGGAGACTCATATCTCCCTCACTAACTTTAAGCACCAGCTGTCAGAGCAGCTCACAGATCACTGCACCTGTACATAGCCCACCTGTAAACAGCCCATCCAACTACTTCATCCCCATACTGTATTTACTTATTTATCTTGCTCCTTTGCACCCCAGTATCTCTACTTGCACATTCATCTTCTGCACATCTACCATTCCAGTGTTTAATTGCTATATTGTAATTACTTCGCCACCATGGCCTATTTATTGCCTTTAACTCCCTTATCTTACCTCATTTACACTCACTGTATATAGACATTGTTTTCTTTTGTTCTACTGTATTATTGACTGTATGTTTGTTTATTCCATGTGTAACTGTGTTGTTGTATGTGTCGAATTGCTGTGCTTTATCTTGTCCAGGTCGCAGTTGCAAATGAGAACTTGTTCTCAACTGGCCTACCTGGCTAAATAAAGGTGTTCTCAACTGGCCTACCTGGCTAAATAAAGGTGTTCTCAACTGGCCTACCTGGCTAAATAAAGGTGAAATAAATAAATCCATTTAAATGTAAAAGTAGGCATAGGATGGCATTAGACATGTAAACACCTTACTCTGCTTATCTTAAATCGGCAATAAGGTCATAATCGAAGTAAACATAGGCCGATTTAAAACACCTGCTTTTCTGAGGAATCTTTCTAATTATTAGGACATGTAAACGAGTTAGAACTCAGTATTTCATCTGCGCATGTCACACCCTGGCCTTAGGTATCTTTGTTTTCTTTATTATCTTGGTTAGGTCAGGGTGTGACATGGGGGATTTATGTGTTTAGTCTTGTCTAGGGTTTTTTGTAGATTTATGGGGTTGTGTTCAGTTTAGGTGTCTAGGTAAGTCTATGGTTGCCTAGATTGGTTCTCAATCAGAGGCAGGTGTTTATTGTTGTCTCTGATTGGGAACCATATTTAGGCAGCCATATTCTTTGGGTATTTTGTGGGTGATTGTTTCCTGTCTTTGTGTTTACTGCACCCGACAGGGCTGTTTCGGTTTTCACGGTTCTTGTTTTGTAGTTGTGTTCATGTTTGAGTTTTCCTATTAAAACCATGGCCACATACCACGCTGCGTATTGGTCCGATCCCTGTTTCACCTCTTCATAGGAAGAGGAGGAAGACAACCGTGACAGCGCATGTGCTAGCACGAATAGTGCAAGCTTCCATATTTTGCAAGAGTGAAATTATTTGGGAAAAACTGAAATAATTCATCTTAAACAATAGTTTTCACATAGAAACTTTATACTGTATGTCTAAACTCAGAATGAAATAGCTTTCACAAAAATAACATGGTTGCCGTGGTTAAAGCCTCTATTTTGAATGGTGATTTTCTGCATTTATCAAAGTCCCATCAGGCAGCTTGATTTCAGATGTGTCCATGGAAACAGGATTGTTAGGGGAAAATGGGTCATTTATAACAAAACCTTTCAATAAAGTCAATCATTTCCATGACTGTTTCGCCAGTAAAGTGGAAAAACTCAGAAGAGAAATGACAACATTGAACAGTATAAAAGACCTAATCATGAAAGAGAGGGATTTTGCTGTTTTGCATTTGGTGAAGTTAGTATGGGAAGAGAGTGTAAAAACTATTGTTATCCATCAATAATGATAAGCCACCAGGTATAGACAACCTATATTTCGAAAACTATTGAGCATAGTAGCAGACTGTATTGCCACACCCGTTTGTTTGTCAGGTATTTAACTAAAGCCTAAAGGAGTGTGTGTCCCCACAGGCGTGGAAGGAAGCTAAAGTAATTCCACAACCTAAACATAGTAAAGCACCCTTTTTGTTGGTTCTAACAGCCGCCCAATCAGTTTGTAGCCTGTTCTTAGTATACTGATGGAGAATTTGTTGATCAAATACAATGCTATTTTTCAGAAAACAAGTTAACTACTGACTTTCAGTATGCATATTGAGAAGGGCACTCAACTTGTACTGCACTGACTCAGATGACTGATGATTGGTTCAAATACATGGATAACAGGATGACAGTTGGAGTTGTCAGATTTCAGTGCAGCCTTTGATGTTACTGATCATACATTGTTATTGGAAAAACTCACTTACTATGACTTTACATCACCTGCCATCACATGGTTGGAGAGTTACTTATCCAACACAACTCAGAGACTGTTCTTCAATGGGGAGCTTCTCTAACATCAGATATGTACAGTACAGTGCGGTGTCCCTCTGGGCAGTTGCCTCGGGCCGTTACTCTTCAACATTTTGTTACAAATTATTTGGTCACTGGTCTTACATGAAGCTACAATGACCGTGTATGCAGATGATTGCACGCTCTACATGTCAGCACCTGAGGCCAGTGACATCACTGACGTTCTAAAGGAAGTATCAGAACGGATGATCAATAATAAACTTAAATACATCTACAACTAAAAACATTTTATTTGGTTCAAAACATTCTCTAAGACCTAAACCAGAGTTGTACATAAAGGGTGTGACCAGTAGGCATGTTGAGGAAGCTAAGCTCATAGCTCATAGCTAAGCTCATAGGTATAACATTAGATGGTCAATAATAATGTTCAAGTCATATTGACAAAGTTATTGTGAAGATGAGGAGGGGTATGTCTGTTTTTTTTTTAAAGACGTTCTGCGTTTTTGACACAGAAATTGTTAATATGTAAGGTAACATGTTAATATGTAAGGTAACGTTAGTATGTAAGGTAACATGTTAATATGTACAGTAACATGTTAGTATGTACGGTAACATGTTAATATGTAAGGTAACGTTAGTATGTAAGGTAACATGTTAATATGTACGATAACATGTTAATATGTACGGTAACATGTTAATATGTAAGGTAACATGTTAATATGTACAGTAACATGTCAAAATTTAAGTTAACATGTTAATATGTAAGGTACCATGTTAGTATGTAAGGTAACATGTTAATATGTAAGGTAACATGTTAGTATGTACGGTAACATGTTAATATGTAAGGTAACATGTTAATATGTACGGTAACATGTTAATATGTGAGGTAACATGTTAATATGTAAGATAACATGTTAATATGTACGATAACATGTTAATATGTACGGTAACATGTTAATATGTACAGTAACATGTTAATTTGTACGGTAACATGTTAATATGTACAGTAACATATTCATATGTAAGGTAACATGTTAATATGTACAGTAACATGTTAGTATGTACGGTAACATGTTAATATGTAAGGTAACATGTTAATATGTACAGTAACATGTTAATATGTAAGTTAACATGTTAATATGTAAGGTAACATGTCAATATGTAAGGTAGCATGTTAATATGTAAGGTAACATGTTAATATGTACGGTAACATGTTAATATGTACGGTAACATGTTAATATGTAAGTTAACATGTTAATATGTAAGTTAACATGTTAATATGTACGGTAACATGTTAATATGTAAGGTAACATGTTAATATGTTAGGTAACATGTTAATATGTACGGTAACATGTTAATATGTACACTAACATGTTAATATGTAAGTTAACATGTTAATATGTACGGTAACATGTTAATATGTAAGGTACATGATCGCATAGAACTCAATTCCATCTCCTATTACTGAAGCAAACAGCAAAATGACCTTTAAATATACAGATTAGACAACAAGTAGGTGCTGCTTCCAAAAATAAAAAGCTAATGGGGATCCTAATAAACAAAACAGAGACTTGTTGATGGAGCAGAATCAATTGGTTACAGTTGTCATAGCAACAGACCTTCATTCAAGTAATTGTATACAGGAGGATATGGCTATCATTTGGATAAGCCTGTAGATGGTGTACTAGACACTGCATTCATGTCTAATTCCTGCCATACAGGACCTCCATACCAGGCGGCGCCAGCGGAAGGCGCACATGGTTTGGGGGTCAGAGACTCCAGTCACCCCAGCTACCGCACTGCACTACAGACTAGGACTCCAGTCACCCCAGTCATAGACTGTTCTCTCTGCTATCGCACTGCACTACAGACTAGGACTCCAGTCATCCTAGTCATAGACTGTTCTCTCTGCTACCGCACTGCACTACAGACTAGGACTCCAGTCACCCCAGTCATAGACTGTTCTCTCTGCTACCGCACTGCACTACAGACTAGGACTCCAGTCATCCTAGTCATAGACTGTTCTCTCTGCTACCGCACGGCAAGGCACTACAGACTAGGACTCCAGCCACCCCAGTCATAGACTGTTCTCTCTGCTACCGCACGGCAAGGCACTACAGACTAAGACTCCAGTCACCCTAGTCATAGACTGTTCCCTCTGCTACTGCACGGCAAGGCACTACAGACTAAGACTCCAGCCACCCCAGTCATAGACTGTTCTCTCTGCTACCGCACGGCAAGGCACTACAGACTAAGACTCCAGTCACCCCAGTCATAGACTGTTCTCTCTGCTACCGCAAGGCACTACAGACTAAGACTCCAGTCACCCCAGTCATAGACTGTTCTCTCTGCTACCGCACGGCAAGTGGTACCGGAGGGCCAGGTCTAGGTTCAAAAGGCTTCTAAAAAAGCTTCTTCCCCCAAGCCATAAAAACTCCTGAACAGCTAATCAAATGGTTACCCAGACGATTTGTATTGCCCCCCCCCCACACACATTTTACGCTGCTTTTACTCTCTGTTTATTATCTGCTTCTACTCTCTGTTTATTATCTATGCATAGTCACTTTAACCATCTACATGTACATATTACCTCGACTAACCTGTGCCCCTGCACATTGACTCTGTACCAGTACCCCCTGTATATAGTCTCCACATTTACTCTGTATCTGATACCCCCTGTATATGGCCTCCACATTGACTCTGTACCGGTACCCCCTGTATATAGCCTCCACATTGACTCTGTACCGGTACCCCCTGTATATGGCCTCCACATTGACTCTGTACCGGTATCCCCTGTATATAGTCTCCACATTGACTCTGTACCGGTACCCCCTGTATATAGCCTCCACATTGACTCTGTACCGGTACCCCCTGTATATAGTCTCCACATTTACTCTGTACTGTAACACCCTGTATATGGCCTCCACATTGACTCTGTACCGGTACCCCCTGTATATAGTCTCCACATTGACTCTGTACCGTAACACCCTGTATATGGCCTCCACATTGACTCTGTACCGGTACCCCCTGTATATAGTCTCCACATTTACGCTGTACTGTAACACCCTGTATATGGCCTCCACATTGACTCTGTACCGTAATACCCTGTATATAGCCTCCACATTGACTCTGTACCGGTACCCCCTGTATATAGCATCCACATTGACTCTGTACCGGTACCCCCTGTATATAGCCTCCACATTGACTCTGTACCGGTATCCCCTGTATATAGTCTCCACATTGACTCTGTACCGGTACCCCCTGTATATAGCCTCCACATTGACTCTGTACCAGTACCCCCTGTATATAGCCTCCACATTGACTCTGTACCGTAACACCCTGTATATAGCCTCCACATTGACTCTGTACTAGTACCCCCTGTATATAGCCTCCACATTGACTCTGTACTGGTACCCCCTGTATATAGCCTCCACATTGACTCTGTACCGGTACCCCCTGTATATAGCCTCCAAATTGACTCTGTACTAGTACCCCCTGTATATAGCCTCCACATTGACTCTGTACTGGTACCCCCTGTATATAGCCTCCACATTGACTCTGTACCGGTACCCCCTGTATATAGCCTCCACATTGACTCTGTACCGGTACCCCCTGTATATAGCCTCCACATTGACTCTGTACTAGTACCCCCTGTATATAGCCTCCACATTGACTCTGTACTAGTACCCCCTGTATATAGCCTCCACATTGACTCTGTACTAGTACCCCCTGTATATAGCCTCCACATTGACTCTGTACTGGTACCCCCTGTATATAGCCTCCACATTGACTCTGTACCGGTACCCCCTGTATATAGCCTCCACATTGACTCTGTACTAGTACCCCCTGTATATAGCCACATTATTGTTATTTTATTGTTGCTCTTTAATTATTTGTTATTATTCTATTTTATTTGCATCTTATTTTTTTAAACTTCAGTTTATTTTAGTAAATACTTTAACACTTATTTTTCTTAAAACTGCACTGTTGGTTAAGGGCTTGTAAGGAAGCATTTTCACTGTAAGGTCTACCTACACCTGTTGTATTCCAAGCATGTGACATATAAAACACAACTTGATTTATTTTGATTTTGTATTGTGTTTCTTAATCACATAACTGTCAGAGGTCATTTCTATACTAATGAAATAAATCAAATGTTTATTCGTAGTGAATGTAGATTGCATAAGAAATATCCAAGTAGAAGGAAACATTTGAGTGGATACAAACATAACCCCTGTCCCTCATAATAAATACCGTACAAATCTGATCCACCATTAAAACATGTTTTACTTTACTTTTCCAGACAATGCAACAACAAAAACAACATTTGCTTATTCTGAGAGGGTAAAATATAATAAAAAACTGTCATTTATTCCCCCCAAAAAGAAAATGCACAAAGTAACCCTGTCGTCGCAGTTGACAGCTATTGTTCTTGGACACAAAGGAACTGGGTCCATGGATCGCAGGCTGCTCATACCGGGTCCTCATTCCATTCCGTCAGATCCCCTAACCACCCAACCAACGAATAAAAACGCCTCAATAAAATAAAATAAAAAACTCGTGCGAAAGAAGAGAACACAGGATTCTGCCCGTGTCAACATTAAAAGGGTATTCAATTCTGCCATTAGAAATAGACTCGTAAAAAACAGCATTCCTATTGGTGTGGAAAGTGTTCGCCGTGCGTAACGGTGATCAGTGTCGGTGGACAGGCTACAAATTGATCCATGTCCTTTGTGTAGGCGATAATGTGTAATGTTCATAGCTTTCCATATCACATCATATTACAAGTTCTATAATATCACAAGCGGTAGTCAGCAGCTTTTTAGGTGCGGAAGGGCAGATATTTTGTCCACTTTCACAAAAGCAGAGGCGCTTTCAACTCCTTTCAGCCATTCTTTGCATTTCCTCACCACCGTCTCATCCACATTTCCATCTTCTTCTTCATATTCCACGTCATCGTATTTATATTGATCGTTTAGTAAAGAGATTTTTACTATGGATGTAATGTCCTTTGCGTGTTGCAGATTGGCGACGGGGATGGTCGAGCTTTTGGAACCACCTTGAGTCCGTTTGGATGGAAAGACTCGCCTGTGCCGAAAGTCCACGGACGCACAACACTTCTGCTGTTTGGCTAGTATCTGTTTTTCTAAACTGCGCTTTTGAATAACGAGAATGGCCTCCGGTGTGAGGCTCAGAGAGAATTTAATCTCTCTTTCTTCTCCTGCCTCGTCCTTTCCAACGGAACTCCGCGAGGACTGCTTACTCCTGTCCGGGTGCGTGGTGGCTTCCACCGAAATGGAACGCGGAACGCTCTTGCACGAGTCCTGAGATTGTTTGGGTAAAGTTAGAAGGTCTAAAGAACTCCTGGCTGTCTCCTGAATCGGGAGTTTGCATTTCTGTTGCTGGGGTTTTCGCCCCAAATTCCTCAGATTGGCTGTAGTCCAAGACCTCGACATCTTTTCCTTCTCCGAGTCTTTTTCCTCCGTCTGTTTCTTTTTCCTGAACAGCTCTCTGCCAGGAGAAGAGATTCGTTGGAGATTTATCGGTGGAAAAGGCATTATTGGGATTTAAGTGATCCAAAGACAACAGCAACGTCGCCTTTTAATAGACAAAATAAGAATAAACTCGTAGACTGTGAATAAATATACTGTATTCTAATTGCATTATCTGATTCCCCCAAAAATATGATATGTCTCTAGATCATTAGGAGCACCTTTGCTGTGGTCCGTTCTGTAATTCAACTGGCGTGAAGGCGAAAAGCTGCCTGTTGTCTGGAATTTATACAGCTCGTCGGTGGGAGGCGTGGCGGTGGTGAGACCGGGGAGCAGCAGCACGCGGCTAAACAAAGACCGTATAAAAACAGCTCCTGCGGCTGCATCTATGATAGTGATGTCATCGATACAGTCCTTCAGATGTAACGGTAGCCTGTTCCCATTCAATGTATAAAGAGAAAAACGGACCAATGACATGTTAGGCTTACACCTAACGTAGACGTATTTATAGGGCTATAGTAGTTTTGTTTATGGGGGACTGTTAAAATAGGGACGAGGTCACCCCTAATTGGAATTCCAGTGGAAGAATGGTCACGTTTTTGTTCATTCTTGAACAGGAAATTCAGTTCATCCACAAACAAAATAAAAAGAATGAAAGACATTTAGAGGTCATATGAAATAGCACGTTTCTTTTTTCAATGCTCCATAGACATTGTTATGTCAAGCGTCTCTATAAACATTGTATTTAAGTACAATAAAATTGTATTGGTCGCATACACATGTTTAGCAGATGTTATTGCGGTTGTAGCGAAATGCTTGTGCAAAGTTGCTTAGGAGCCTGAAACAAGGCGGTCATGTCTCTCTGCACCATCTTAGACACAACATGTATCTAAACTATGTATTGTATCCCCTATATTTAATAACCCATAAAAGTCTAAGCCCTGTCTACTAAGCTATATGGGATTGTTTTAAGATGGTCATATCATATATCATTTAGCTATTTCATTTAGAATTTTAAGAAGAGTATACCAAATACATTAAAACAGTATTGGATGCTATTAGCCCATATAAATGCCCATATAAATGCCCATATAAATGCCCATATAAATGCCCATATAAATGCCCATATAAATGCCCATATAAATGCCCATATAAATGCCCATATAAATGCCCATATAAATGCATATGACAACAGATAGTCCCCCCTTAAAGAAATCAAAAGGAAGTGTGTTCTGAAGTGGCTATCATTGATCTGAGAGATATAAGACACATATATATATATATATATCATTTAATTTTTTTTTTATTTAACTTCTTATTTTTGGCACTAAAACAGTCTCCCTATATATATATATACACACTATATATATATATACATACACACACACACACACACACACACACACACACACACACACACACACACACACACACACACACACACACACACACACACACACACAAGTATGTGGACACCCCTTCAAATCCGTGGATTCGGCAATTTCAGCCACCCCCGTTGCTGACAGGTGTATAAATATCGAGCACACAGCCATGCAATCTCCGTAGACAAACATTGGCAGTGGAATGGCCCGTACTGAAGAGCTCAGTGACTTTCTTCCCTGCTAGAGCTGCCCCCGGTCAACTGTTAGTGACGTTATTGTGAAGTGGAAACGTCTAGGAGCAACAACGGATCCGCACTTGAAGTGGTAGACCACACAAGCTCAAAGAACGGGACCGCCGAGTGCTGATGTGCGTAACGAGTAAAAAATCGTCTGTCCTCGGTTGCAACCCTCACTACCGAGTTCCAAACTGCCTCTGGAAGCAATGTCAGCAACAAGAAGCTTCATGAAATGGGTTTCCATGGCCGAGCAGACGCACACAAGCCTAAGATCACCATGCGCAGCATCTGGCAGTCCGACGGATGAATCTGGGTTTGGTGGATGACAGAAGAACACTACATGCCCGAATGCATACTACACTACAAATTTGTAGTGCCAACTGTAAAGTTTGGTGGATGAGGAATAATGGTCTGGGGCTGTTTTTCATGGTTCAGACCTGGTCCCTTAGTTCCAGTGAAGGGAAATCTTAATGCTACTGAATACAATAACATTCTAGACGATTCTGTGCTTCCAACTTTGTGGCAACAGTTTGGGGAAGGCCCTTTCCTGTTTCAGCATGACAATGCCTCCGTACACAAAGCGAGGTCAATACAGAAATGGTTTATTAACCCTTAGTTCCAGTGAAGGTAAATCTTAATGCTACTGAATACAATAACATTCTAGACGATTCTGTGCTTCCAACTTTGTGGCAACAGTTTGGGGAAGGCCCTTTCCTGTTTCAGCATGACAATGCCTCCGTACACAAAGCGAGGTCAATACAGAAATGGTTTATTAAGCTTGGTGTGGAAGAACTTGACTGGACGGCACAGAGCCCTGACCTTAACCCCATCTAACACCTTTGGGATGAATTGGACGCCGACTGTGAGCCAGGCCTAATCGGCCAACATCAGTGCCCAATCTCTAATGCTCGTGACTGAATGGAAGCAAATCCCCGCAACAATGTTCCAACATCTAGTGGAAAGCCTTCCCAGAAGAGTGGAGGCTGTTATAGCAGCAAAGGTGGGACCAACTCCATATTAATACCCATGATTTTAGAATGAGATGTTCGACGAGCAGGTGTCCACATACGTTTGGTAATGCAGTGTAACTGAACTAAATGATTATAGCTTCACTTCTGTTACTTAAGGATCATATCACCGCCACCTTACCCAACCCACTGCAATTTGTATACCGCCCCAATAGGTCCACGATTGACGCAATCGCCATCGCACTGCACACTGCCCCATCCCATCTGGACAAGAGGAATACCTATGTAAGAATGCTGTCCATTGACTACAGCTCAGCCTTCAACAAAATAGCTTTATGATTAAGCTCAGGGACCTGGGTCTGAACCCCGCAACTGGGTCCTGGACTTCCTGACAGGCCGCCCCCAGGTGGTGAAGGTAGGAAACAACACCTCCACTTCGCTGATCCTTAACACAGGGGCCCCACAAGGGTGCATGCTCAGCCCCCTCCTGTACTTCCTGTTCACCCATGACTGCGCGGCCACGCATGTCTCCAACTCAATCATCAAGTTTGCAGACAACACAACAGTAGTGGGCTTGATTACCATCAATGACGAGACAGCCTACAGGGAGGAGGTGACAGCCCTGGTGGAGTGGTTGCCAGGAAAATACCCCCTCCCTCAACGTCAACAAAACAAATGAGCTGATCGTGGACTTCCAGAGACAACAAGAGGGAGCACGCCCCTATCACATTGACAGGGTCATAGTAAAGAACACATCATTGACAATCTGAAATGGTCCACCCACACAGCGTCTCTTCAACCTCAAAGACGCTGAAGAAGTTCAGCTTGGCCCCTAAGATCCTCACAAACTTGTACAGATACACCATTGAGAGCATCCTGTCAGGCTGTATCACCGCCTGGTACGGCAAATGCACCGTCCACAATTGCAGAGCTCGTCAAGAGGGTGGTACGGTCTGCACAACGCGTCACTGGGGGCAAACCAGCACATCTACAGCTCCCGGTGTCACAGGAAGGCCAAGAAGATCATCAAGGACAACAACCACCCGAGCCACTGCCTGTTCACTCCGCTATCATCCAGAAAAAAAGGTCAGTAGAGGTGCATAAATGCTAGGACAGAGACCGAAAAACAGCTTCTATCTCAAGGCCGTCAAGACTGTTAAATAGTCACCACTAGCCGGTACCCTGCCCTTAACTTTAGTTACTGTCACTAGCCAGCAACCACCAGGTTACTCTACCCTGCACCTTAGAGGCTGCTGCCCTATATAGACATGTAACACTGGTCATTTTAATAATGGAACACTGGTCACTAATAATGTTTACATACTGTTTTACTCATTTCATATGTATATACTGTATTCTAGTCAAGGTCATCCTATTCAACTATTGCTGTACATATACTATTCTTCAGATATACTAAATATTATATCCATATAAACTCAGCAAAAAAAAGAAACATCCTCTCACTGTCAACTGCATTTATTTTCAGTAAACTCAACAACAACAGACAAACTGAACAAGTTCCACAGACATGTGACTAACATAAATTGAATCATGTGTCCCTGAACAAAGGGGAGGGGTCAAAATCAAAAGTAACAGTCAGTATCTGGTGTGGCCACCAGCTGCATTAAGTACTGCAGTGCATCTCCTCCTCATGGACTGCACCAGATTTGCCAGTTCTTGCCGTGAGATGTTACACCACTCTTCCACAAAGGCACCTGAAAGTTCCCAGTTATTTCTGTGGGGAATGGCCCTAGCCCTCACACTCCGATCCAACAGGTCCCAGACATGCTCAATGGGATTGAGATCCGGGCTTTTCGCTGGCCATGGCAGAATACTGACAGTCCTGTCTTGCAGGAAATCACGCACAGAACGAGCAGTATGGCTGGTGACATTGTCGTGCTAGAGGGTCATGTCAGGATGAGCTTGCAGGAAGGGTACCACATGAGGGAGGAGGATGTCTTCTCTGTAACGCACAGCATTGAGATTGCCTGCAATGACAACAAGCTCACTCCGATGATAATGTGACACACCACCCCAGACCATGACGGACCCTCCACCTCCAAATCGATCCTGCTCCAGAGTACAGGCCTCGGTGTAACGCTCACTCCATCGACCATAAACGTGAATCCAACCATCACCCCTGGTGAGACAAAACCGTGACTCGTCAGCGAAGAGCACTTTCTGCCAGTCCTGTCTGGTCCAGCGACGGTGGGTTTGTGCCCATAAGCAACGTTGTTGCCGGTGATGTCTGGTGAGGGCCTGCCTTACAACAGGCCTACAAGCCCTCAGTCCAGTCTCTCTCAGCCTATTGCGGACAGTCTGAGCACTGATGGAGGGATTGTGCGTTCCTGGTGTAAATCAGGTAGTTGTTGTTGCCATCCTGAACCTGTCCCGCAGGTGTGATGTTCGGATGTACCAATCCTGTGCAGGTGTTGTTACACGTGGTCTGCCACTGCAAGGATGATCAGTAGAAAGGCCTCTTTAGTGTCCTACGTTTTCATAACTGTGACCTTAATTGCCTACCGTCTGTAAGCTGTTCGTGTCTTAACGACCGTTCAACAGGTTCATGTTCATTAATTGTTTATGGGCTCATTGAACAAGCATTGGAAACAGTGTTTAAACCCTTTACAATGAAGATCTGTGAAGTTATTTGGATTTTTACGAATTATCTTTGAAAGACAGGGTCCTGAAAAAGGGCCGTTTTTAAAACTGAGTTTAGTCTATACATCCCATCCCACCCACACACATTTATATTTCTCAATTCCACGACTTTACTTTTTAGATGTGTGTATTGTAAGATATTACTGAACTGTTGGAACTAGGAACACAAGCATTTCACTACACCCGCAATAACATCTGCTAAATATGTGTATTCTGACCAATACAATTTTATTTGATTTCATTAGTTAAATATGCTTATTGTGACAATGACCATAGACGTTGTGAAGACAACACAAACAGATCTGGGACCAGGCTAATATTAAAAATGTCATGCTGTAGTATAGTATGTTAGTAGGTAATGTCTAGATTACAAGAAGCAGAATGAGCCAGAAGGACTCAACTGCATCTCAATTAGAGAAACAAAGAGAGCTCATTTACAGGCAATTGGGCTTTGAGCTTAAGGGGTAAGAGGGGACATTTTGTATGTCACTAACTGCACACATGCGGATCTGAGTCATGTTCAGTGAGCACCAGATATAAGAAAACGGACTGAAATAGAGAGGGATTACAGGGTTATGTCCAATAAGAACTGTAGATTTTTCCTCATTGCAACACATTTTAAAACGTTTTTTTTTGCTATAGTGTGCCCTGATGAACACAAACTACTGGTACAGTAGCTCCTTTCTTTTCGTTGTCTTTGGCTGAGAAAAGGGAAGAGTGATCGTCTGTCTCCCCCAGGCAGGGATCTGGGTTTAATGTGGTGTGATCATCTGTCTGTCTCCCCCAGGCAGGGATATGGGTTTAATGTGGTGTGATCGTCTGTCTGTCTCCCCCAGACAGGGATCTGGGTTTAATGTGGTGTGATCGTCTGTCTGTCTCCCCCAGGCAGGGATCTGGGTTTCATGTGGTGTGATCGTCTGTCTGTCTCCCACAGGCAGGGATCTGGGTTTAATGTGGTGTGATCGTCTGTCTGTCTCCCCCAGGCAGAGATCTGGGTTTAATGTGGTGTGATCGTCTGTCTCCCCCAGGCAGGGATCTGGGTTTAATGTGGTGTGATCATCTGTCTGTCTCCCCCAGGCAGGGATCTGGGTTTAATGTGGTGTGATCATCTGTCTGTCTCCCCCAGGCAGGGATCTGGGTTTAATGTGGTGTGATCGTCTGTCTCCCCCAGGCAGTAATCTGGGTTTAATGTGGTGTGATCATCTGTCTGTCTCCCCCAGGCAGGGATCTGGGTTTAATGTGGTGTGATCGTCTGTCTGTCTCCCCCAGGCAGGGATCTGGGTTTAATGTGGTGCGATCGTCTGTCTGTCTCCCCAGGCAGGGATCTGGGTTTAATGTGGTGTGATCGTCTGTCTGTCTCCCCCAGGCAGAGATCTGGGTTTAATGTGGTGTGATCGTCTGTCTCCCTAGGCAAGGATCTGGGTTTAATGTGGTGTGATCGTCTGTCTGTCTCCCCCAGGCAGGGATCTGTGTTTAATGTGGTGTGATGTCTGTCTGTCTCCCCCAGGCAGGGATCTGGGTTTAATGTGGTGTGATCGTCTGTCTGTCTCCCCAGGCAGGGATCTGGGTTTAATGTGGTGTGATGTCTGTCTGTCTCCCCAGGCAGGGATCTGGGTTTAATGTGGTGTGATCGTCTGTCTCCCCAGGCAGGGATCTGGGTTTAATTTGGTGTGATCGTCTGTCTCCCTAGGCAAGGATCTGGGTTTAATGTGGTGTGATGTCTGTCTGTCTACCCCAGGCAGGGATCTGTGTTTAATGTGGTGTGATGTCTGTCTGTCTCCCCCAGGCAGGGATCTGGGTTTAATGTGGTGTGATTGTCTGTCTGTCTCCCCCAGGCAGGGATCTGGGTTTAATGTGGTGTGATGTCTGTCTGTCTCCCCAGGCAGGGATCTGGGTTTAATGTGGTGTGATGTCTGTCTGTCTCCCCAGGCAGGCATCTGGGTTTAATGTGGTGTGATCGTATGTCTCCCTAGGCAAGGATCTGGGTTTAATGTGGTGTGATCGTCTGTCTGTCTCCCCCAGGCAGGGATCTGTGTTTAATGTGGTGTGATGTCTGTCTGTCTCCCCCAGGCAGGGATCTGGGTTTAATGTGGTGTGATGTCTGTCTGTCTCCCCAGGCAGGGATCTGGGTTTAATGTGGTGTGATCGTCTGTCTGTCTCCCCAGGCAGGGATCTGGGTTTAATGTGGTGTGATGTCTGTCTGTCTCCCCCAGGCAGGGATCTGAGTTTAATGTGGTGTGATGTCTGTCTGTCTCCCCAGGCAGGGATCTGGGTTTAATGTGGTGTGATCGTCTGTCTCCCCCAGGCAGGGATCTGTGTTTAATGTGGTGTGATGTCTGTCTGTCTCCCCCAGGCAGGGATCTGGGTTTAATGTGGTGTGATCGTCTGTCTGTCTCCCCAGGCAGGGATCTGGGTTTAATGTGGCGTGATCGTCTGTCTCCCTAGGCAAGGATCTGGGTTTAATGTGGTGTGATCGTCTGTCTGTCTCCCCCAGGCAGGGATCTGTGTTTAATGTGGTGTGATGTCTGTCTGTCTCCCCCAGGCAGGGATCTGGGTTTAATGTGGTGTGATGTCTGTCTGTCTCCCCCAGGCAGGGATCTGAGTTTAATGTGGTGTGATGTCTGTCTGTCTCCCCAGGCAGGGATCTGGGTTTAATGTGGTGTGATGTCTGTCTCCCCAGGCAGGGATCTGGGTTTAATGTGGTGTGATCGTCTGTCTGTCTCCCCAGGCAGGGATCTGGGTTTAATGTGGTGTGATCGTCTGTCTCCCTAGGCAGGGATCTGGGTTTAATGTGGTGTGATGTCTGTCTCCCTAGGCAAGGATCTGGGTTTAATGTGGTGTGATGTCTGTCTGTCTCCCCAGGCAGTGCACGGTGGGGTACTGTAGTTTATTAATTTAGTAACATAACTCACTGTGACTGGCTATCAGCCATATTACTTCCACATCACTGACTTAGACAAGTGGGGTAAGGAGATTATGTTTCAAGGAATCCCTTACATAAGCATGCTCGCACATGCACAGAGATATGTGTCTGCTTCTGCATTTTAGGAAATTCTCTCCATCACACACACACACACACACACACCTCTGCTCCTAGCAAGCATGTCGCCAACATTTGAGGGTGAACTAAGTTAGTTTACTGAAAGGAGCGCAGTTTTAAAATGAAATGAAAACAGTTAATGATGTCATTCATCAAAAATAGTCTTCCCATTCTTGTAAAGTCTCAGCGAGTCTGATTGGACAAAATCCAAAAGCAGAAAAGGGTAAGTTATTGAGTTGTATTTTCAGATTTACAGGCATCACATTGTAAATGTCCATAAGCTTTAACCTGCTCTGAAAGAACAAGATAGGACATTTTATATTTTTTTGCAGGGTTGGTGTCAATTCAAATTTAAAAGCAGAAAAAACTGAAATTCCAATTCAATAATTGAACAAATGTAAATCTATTTGAATGACTTTTCCATTAACAACCATAAAAGCTATTTATTTCCAGTTGTTACATTTTTATTTTAAATTTAAATAACTTCTGGAACAGACTGCCTTCAATTCTAATTGACCTCAACCCTGTCTTCATGGATATTTTAATTTCATCTCTCACTTTCACCGGAAGCACTTAAAAAAACGACAGACAGAATTTGAGTGTAAAAAATATGAGATTTTGCAGACAAGCATCAAGCAGGTTCAATTCCATTTCAACTCAAGTCAATTCAGGAAGTAAACTGAAACTTCGTCAATGCTTCTCAATGAGAACAATAGAATTAGAATTTTAGTCAACTTCCTGAATTAAATACATTTCAAATGGAATTGACCCCAAACCTGGTAAGCATAATATGAATACACTTTAGTTTCAGATACCCGTTATAAAATTATTGGAAATATTAATGATTCATAGTATGAAACAGCAATGAAAATATATATATTAGAAAATAAAAAGGAAAACCTATTCCAAAAACAAAATATTTGACATATCCACTGTCCACTTTTTCATGTGAAGACAAGTATGCAGTCTGGAAACATTAGACCTGGGTTTAAATACAATTCGAAATCTTTCAAATACCTAGACAAATTGCTCTAGCTTTCCTGGAGTGTTAAGTGGGTGGGGTTTGCAGTTATGCAATTTTCTATTGGTTCCGTCACGCCAGGCATGCTCAATCAAGCCCAGCTAAACTGATCTCAAATAGTGTTTGAACCCACGTCGGTTCTCTTAACTCAGACAGCTGGTGAAGACCTTCATCACGGCGTCCCTGGAGAAGAAGGGACAACAGAAGTGTTAGGAGAATCGGTGATAAATGACAACAGACTTCATGAAGGGTGTTTACATGAACAATCCAGTAGGCTTTATTTATCTGAAAAGCAGAAGAACAAAGACTAAAAAAAGAATGAGGAAAGCAATAGTGGATAACAGTGATTTCTTTCTCGTTCGATCTAGTATTTTAACAATTTTTTTGGTACCCACCACAGACATTTGACCTTTTCTTGATAACAATTACAGTATATCACCCGAAAGGTACTTTACAGCATTGTGATTGCATTTTTTTGTTTTGTTATAGGTGTGGCTCACGCATATTTAATTATGTTTTGGCGGGAAAGCAGCACATGTTCAGTGATGCCCCTCCCCCTTCCACACTCCAGGTATTGGAATGATGCATCACAACCAGAAGTTACCACAGCAACAGCAAAACAAGGTCACTCTTCCATCTTAATTCTCTCTCTTCCGCATCCCCCTCATTCTTTCTCTCTCTCCATCAACCGCTCTCTCTCTCTATCCATGTGTTGCTAGGCAGACTTTCCTTGGCTGCCACCCTCAACACCTACTGATGGAGCTGTGAAGCTGAACCAGTAAAGGGTTAAAGAGGGCGGGATGGAGGGAGGAGACAGAGAGAGAGGAAGTACGAGGGGGGTTGGTGGAAAAGACTGGTGACTCTCCTGCTTCTCTGACTTGCAGTGAGCTCACCCACTTCACATAAAGGCGTGCACGCGCGCGCACACACTCTCACACACACACACACACCTTTCCTCTATCCTTATTGGCTCTACACTGGAGGCAACAGACTGCTATTTTAACAACCGGCTTCCTAAAACACACCACATAAATAAATTATAATTGAAATGACACCCCGGTGCAAGTCTATTCTAGGAAACCCCAGATAAGGTACGTCTCAAAGGGCACCCTATTCCCTATAAAGTGCACTAACTTTGACCAGAGCCCTATGGGCCGTTTAGGACACAGAAATAGTTCCCTGAGCTGTCATTTAGAAAGAGCAGATACAGGTTCAACCAGGGACTGGGGGAGAGCAGGTACAGGTTCAACCAGGGACTGGGGGAGAGCGGCAGGTTAAACCAGGGACTGGGGGAGAGCGGCAGGTTCAACCAGGGACTGGGGAGAGCAGATACAGGTTCAACCAGGGACTGGGGAGAGCAGATACAGGTTCAACCAGGGACTGGGGAGAGCAGGTACAGGTTCAACCAGGGACTGGGGGAGAGCGGCAGGTTAAACCAGGGACTGGGGGAGAGCGGCAGGTTAAACCAGGGACTGGGGAGAGCAGATACAGGTTCAACCAGGGACTGGGGGAGAGCAGGTACAGGTTAAACAAGGGACTGGGGGAGAGCAGATACAGGTTCAACAAGGGACTGGGGGAGAGCAGATACAGGTTCAACCAGGGACTGGGGGAGAGCAGATACAGTGTTTTCATTTATTACGCCCTTTTACAAATATCTCCACTGTGCCTAACATCATTACTAAACTTTAGATATAGGAGTTACCACACCCGGTCTCAGGGATGGATAACTCTGGAAATCCCTTTGGTCGCTACTGAGTTAGGTAAATCAGCTTTTAGTTTCCTTTCAATGACGAAGACGTGAGGAGCTCTTTCTAGCCATGACGACGACGACGTGAGGAGCTCTTTCTAGCCATGACGACGACGACGTGAGGAGCGCTTTCTAGCCATGACGACGACGACGTGAGGAGCGCTTTCTAGCCATGACAACGACGACGTGAGGAGCGCTTTCTAGCCATGACGACGACGACGTGAGGAGCGCTTTCTAGCCATGACGACGACGACGACGTGAGGAGCGCTTTCTAGCCATGACGACGACGACGTGAGGAGCGCTTTCTAGCCATGACAACGACGACGTGAGGAGCGCTTTCTAGCCATGACGACGACGACGCGAAGAGCGATTTCTAGCCATGACAACGACGACGTGAGGAGCGCTTTCTAGCCATGACGACGACGACGCGAAGAGCGCTTTCTAGCCATGACAACGATGACGCGAGGAGCGCTTTCTAGCCATGACAACGACGACGTGAGGAGCGCTTTCTAGCCATGACGACGACGACGCGAAGAGCGCTTTCTAGCCATGACAACGATGACGCGAGGAGCGCTTTCTAGCCATGACAACGATGACGCGAGGAGCGTTTTGTAGCCATGACGAATGATTTCAAAAGATGCATATCTCCTTCTACTAACTTTAAAGCATTTGTTCAGTTTGTATCTTTCACTTTACGTTGATTGGAACCGATTGGTGGTCATTTTGTGATAACTACACTGTGATTCAAATTTAGTAAAAATTTTATATTTATTTAAACCTTCTTCGGGTTTTAATTTTTTCTTTCTTCCTCGAAACGTTAACAATTCCAAATGTCGTTTAAAACGTTTACACCCGTAGGGGTCAGCGGGGTCGAGGTATGGGGTGGGGGAGGGGGGGGGGGGTCTACAGGCAGATCAGATGTAGACGCTGCTACTCTTCCATATGGGAATATTTCACATCACCTTTGTGTCGTACAGAGATGAATGCAGGAGGAGACCCATTTGAGCTGATTTTATGACCCATTTTTAGAGGGAGAGAAATCCCACTAAAGTGAAAAACAATCCCTGAATCAGTCACAGCTGGGCTGAGCAAGCCAAGCCTTTAGGGCTGAGGATTGGGAGGGGGGGGGGGGGGGCTCAGATTGCATGTGTTTAATCCTCACAGAACTTCAGAGAGGGAATCCAAGACAGAAATCACCACAACAATCCCCCAAAAGCCAACTTGCAGGGTGGTCAATCAGAGGTTATCACTGATAATAACATGAATACTACACAACAACAAAAACGACATATTAGCAAGTTTTCAAAAACTGGAAGCCTGGAGCAGGGAAGGGTGGGTGAGAACAAACCAATAGCTGGCCACCTTGGCTATTTACATTGACCCCCTTCTTTTGTTTTTACACTGCTCGTTGTTTATCATCTACGCAGAGTCACTTTACAAATGACCTCGACTAACCTGTACCCCAGGTACCTCGACTAACCTGTACCCCGGGTACCCCGACTAACCCCGGGTACCCAGACTAACCTGTACCCCAGGTACCCAGACTAACCTGTACCCCAGGTACCCAGACTAACCTGTACCCCAGGTACCCAGACTAACCTGTACCCCAGGTACCTCGACTAACCTGTACCCCAGGTACCTCGACTAACCTGTACCCCAGGTACCTCGACTAACCTGTACCCCTAACCTGCACAATGACTCGGTACCGGTACCCCCTGTATATATAGTCTTATTATTATTATTATTATTATTATGTCATTTTCTTGTGTCACTTTCTGATTACATTTGTATTTTGATTACTTTAGTTTATTTATTAAATATTTTGCAAACTCTATTTCTTGAATTGCATTGTTGGTTAATTAAAGGCTTGTAAGTAAGTCATTTCACAGTAAGGTCTACACCTGACAAATAACATTTGATTTGTAGAGGCCGGGGTGGGTGAGCTGTCATTTGCATGGCTCTGTATGGTGAGCTCCATAGGGGTTAGGGCTTTGTTCCAAATGGCACACTATTCCCTATATAGTGCACTACTTTTGACCAGGGCCCATAAGCAGGCCCATGGGGTTACTGGTCTAAAGTAGTGCACGATGTAGAGAATATACTTCCATTTGGGACACCTCCTAGAGGGGATTAAGCAACATATGGTGGAACCAAACAGCGGGCTGTTTAGAAGTAAATAAAAACATGTTTTCATTCAGGGACCAGTGTGTGTGTGTGTGTGTGTGTGTACTTAGTTCAGTTGGCACTCTGCCATTTGTCGATGGATGACTGCTGCTCTCAAATAAATAAATCTGTGTGTGTCTCTGAGATTGTCATTATTCCTTAAAAGGGCGACTGCACTTCCTCATTTTGAAGATGGGCTAAAACTGCTTCTCCAATAGAAATCTCCGATCACACTTGTAGGCGATGTCATGGCGTTACTCATTAGGTTAAGTTGGTTAGACTCATTAGGTTAAGTTAGTTAGACTAACTGGATCCACAAAAGGGTTAATGTACTGTAGTTTGAAACATAATCCTCTTACCTGGCAAATGGAATGTAAGAGATGCTGTACCTGAAAGAGAAAACAAGAAAAACAGAGCATTAAACGCCATACAGTCTAATAACCGCCACACAGTCTAATAACCGCCACACAGTCTAATAACCGCCACACAGTCTAATAACCGCCACACAGTCTAATAACCGCCACACAGTCTAATAACCACCATACAGTCTAATAACCGCCATACAGGTGAACCATCCAAGTATAGTACAGTATCAGGTAGCGTATATTATAATATACAGGTATAGTATCAGGTAGCGTATATTATAATATACAGGTATAGTATCAGGTAGCGTATATTATAATATACAGGTATAGTATCAGGTAGCGTATATTATAATATACAGGTATAGTATCAGGTAGCGTATATTATAATATACAGGTATAGTATCAGGTAGCGTATATTATAATATACAGGTATAGTATCAGGTAGCGTATATTATAATATACAGGTATAGTATCAGGTAACCTATATTATAATATACAGGTATACTATCAGGTAACCTATATTATAATATACAGGTATACTATCAGGTTACCTATATTATAATATACAGGTATAGTATCAGGTGACCGCCATACAGTCTAACCGCCATACAGTCTAACCGCCATACAGTCTAACCGCCATACAGTCTAATAACCGCCATACAGGTGAACCATCCAAGTATAGTATAGTATCAGGTAGCGTATATTATAATATACAGGTATAGTATCAGGTCACCTATATTATAATATACAGGTATAGTATCAGGTAACCTATATTATAATATACAGGTATAGTATCAGGTAGCTTATATTATAATGTACAGGTATAGTATCAGGTAGAGTATAATATACAGGTATAGTATCAGGTAACCTATATTATAATATACAGGTATAGTATCAGGTAGCGTATATTATAATATACAGGTATAGTATCAGGTAGCCTATATTATAATATACAGGTATAGTATCAGGTAGAGTATAATATACAGGTATAGTATCAGGTAGCCTATATTATAATATACAGGTATAGTATCAGGTAGAGTATAATATACAGGTATAGTATCAGGTAACCTATATTATAATATACAGGTATAGTATCAGGTAGCGTATATTATAATATACAGGTATAGTATCAGGTAACCTATATTATAATATACAGGTATAGTATCAGGTAACCTATATTATAATATACAGGTATAGTAACAGGTAACCTATATTATAATATACAGGTATAGTATCAGGTAACCTATATTATAATATACAGGTATAGTATCAGGTAGCCTATATTATAATATACAGGTATAGTATCAGGTAGCCTATATTATAATATACAGGTATAGTATCAGGTAGCCTATATTATAATATACAGGTATAGTATCAGGTAGCCTATATTATAATATACAGGTATAGTATCAGGTAACCTATATTATAATATACAGGTATAGTATCAGGTAACCTATATTATAATATACAGGTATAGTATCAGGTAGAGTATAATATACAGGTATAGTATCAGGTAGCCTATATTATAATATACAGGTATAGTATCAGGTAGCCTATATTATAATATACAGGTATAGTATCAGGTAACCTATATTATAATATACAGGTATAGTATCAGGTAGAGTATAATATACAGGTATAGTATCAGGTAGGCTATATTATAATATACAGGTATAGTATCAGGTAGCCTATATTATAATATACAGGTATAGTATTAGGTAGCCTATATTATAATATACAGGTATAGTATCAGGTAGCCTATATTATAATATACAGGTATAGTATCAGGTAACCTATACAGGTAACCTATATTATAGGCCTAGGCTCATGGAGTGCGAGTGAGGATACCTGAGGTAGGATAACAAAGATTTAACAACGTGCTGCTGCTCCAGAGACCAGCAAGTCAATCTGGAGACCGATTGAGTTAGTCTGTAATAATCCATGTTAACGTCATCGCTACATTTATCCAGAGGTGATCTGGAGACCGATTGAGTTAGTCTGTAATAATCCATGTTAACGTCATCGCTACATTTATCCAGAGGTGTGATCAGTATTATACAGATTCCCTGGGGCTGTTAGTTAGGCATGCAACATGACTGATATTCCCTGGGGCTGTTAGTTAGGCATGCAACATGACTGATATTCCCTGGGGCTGTTAGTTAGACAACATGACTGATATTCCCTGGGGCTGTTAGGCATGCAACATGACTGATATTCCCTGGGGCTGTTAGGCATGCAACATGACTGATATTCCCTGGGGCTGTTAGGCATGCAACATGACTGATACTCCCTGGGGCTGTTAGTTAGGCATGCAACATGACTGATATTCCCTGGGGCTGTTAGGCATGCAACATGACTGATATTCCCTGGGGCTGTTAGGCATGCAACATGACTGATATTCCCTGGGGCTGTTAGTTAGGCATGCAACATGACTGATATTCCCTGGGGCTGTTAGTTAGGCATGCAACATGACTGATATTCCCTGGGGCTGTTAGTTAGGCATGCAACATGACTGATATTCCCTGGGGCTGTTAGTTAGGCATGCAACATGACTGATATTCCCTGGGGCTGTTAGGCATGCAACATGACTGATACTCCCTGGGGCTGTTAGTTAGGCATGCAACATGACTGATATTCCCTGGGGCTGTTAGGCATGCAACATGACTGATATTCCCTGGGGCTGTTAGGCATGCAACATGACTGATATTCCCTGGGGCTGTTAGTTAGGCATGCAACATGACTGATATTCCCTGGGGCTGTTAGTTAGGCATGCAACATGACTGATACTCCCTGGGGCTGTTAGTTAGGCATGCAACATGACTGATATTCCCTGGGGCTGTTAGTTAGGCATGCAACATGACTGATATTCCCTGGGGCTGTTAGTTAGGCATGCAACATGACTGATATTCCCTGGGGCTGTTAGTTAGGCATGCAACATGACTGATATTCCCTGGGGCTGTTAGTTAGGCATGCAACATGACTGATATTCCCTGGGGCTGTTAGTTAGGCATGCAACATGACTGATATTCCCTGGGGCTGTTAGTTAGGCATGCAACATGACTGATATTCCCTGGGGCTGTTAGTTAGGCATGCAACATGACTGATATTCCCTGGGGCTGTTAGTTAGGCATGCAACATGACTGATATTCCCTGGGGCTGTTAGTTAGGCATGCAACATGACTGATATTCCCTGGGGCTGTTAGTTAGGCATGCAACATGACTGATATTCCCTGGGGCTGTTAGTTAGGCATGCAACATGACTGATATTCCCTGGGGCTGTTAGTTAGGCATGCAACATGACTGATACTCCCTGGGGCTGTTAGTTAGGCAACATGACTGATATTCCCTGGGGCTGTTAGTTAGGCAACATGACTGATATTCCCTGGGGCTGTTAGGCAACATGACTAATATTCCCTGGGGCTGTTAGTTAGACAACATGACTGATATTCCCTGGGGCTGTTAGTTAGGCAACATGACTGATACTCCCTGGGGCTGTTAGTTAGGCAACATGACTGATATTCCCTGGGGCTGTTAGTTAGGCAACATGACTGATACTCCCTAGGGCTGTTAGTTAGGCAACATGACTGATACTCCCTGGGGCTGTTAGGCATGCAAAATGACTGATATTCCCTGGGGCTGTTAGTTAGGCAACATGACTGATACTCCCTGGGGCTGTTAGGCATGCAAAATGACTGATATTCCCTGGGGCTGTTAGGCATGCAAAATGACTGATACTCCCTGGGGCTGTTAGGCATGCAAAATGACTGATACTCCCTGGGGCTGTTAGGCATGCAAAATGACTGATATTCCCTGGGGCTGTTAGTTAGGCATGCAAAATGACATACTCCCTGGGGCTGTTAGGCATGCAAAATGACTGATATTCCCTGGGGCTGTTAGGCATGCAAAATGACTGATACTCCCTGGGGCTGTTAGGCATGCAAAATGACTGATACTCCCTGGGGCTGTTAGGCATGCAAAATGACTGATACTCCCTGGGGCTGTTAGGCATGCAAAATGACTGATACTCCCTGGGGCTGTTAGGCATGCAAAATGACTGATATTCCCTGGGGCTGTTAGGCATGCAAAATGACTGATACTCCCTGGGGCTGTTAGGCATGCAAAATGACTGATACTCCCTGGGGCTGTTAGGCATGCAAAATGACTGATACTCCCTGGGGCTGTTAGGCATGCAAAATGACTGATACTCCCTGGGGCTGTTAGGCATGCAAAATGACTGATACTCCCTGGGGCTGTTAGTTAGGCAAAATGACTGATACTCCCTGGGGCTGTTAGGCATGCAAAATGACTGATACTCCCTGGGGCTGTTAGTTAGGCATGCAAAATGACTGATATTCCCTGGGGCTGTTAGTTAGGCATGCAACATGACTGATACTCCCTGGGGCTGTTAGTTAGGCATGCAAAATGACTGATATTCCCTGGGGCTGTTAGTTAGGCATGCAAAATGACTGATATTCCCTGGGGCTGTTAGTTAGGCAGAATGACTGATATTCCCTGGGGCTGTTAGTTAGGCAAAATGACTGATATTCCCTGGGGCTGTTAGGCCTGCAAAATGACTGATACTCCCTGGGGCTGTTAGTTAGGCAAAATGACTGATATTCCCTGGGGCTGTTAGTTAGGCAAAATGACTGATATTCCCTGGGGCTGTTAGTTAGGCATGCAACATGACTGATACTCCCTGGGGCTGTTAGTTAGGCATGCAAAATGACTGATATTCCCTGGGGCTGTTAGTTAGGCATGCAAAATGACTGATATTCCCTGGGGCTGTTAGTTAGGCAGAATGACTGATATTCCCTGGGGCTGTTAGTTAGGCAAAATGACTGATATTCCCTGGGGCTGTTAGGCCTGCAAAATGACTGATACTCCCTGGGGCTGTTAGTTAGGCAAAATGACTGATATTCCCTGGGGCTGTTAGTTAGGCAAAATGACTGATATTCCCTGGGGCTGTTCGGCCATGCAAAATGACTGATACTCCCTGGGGCTGTTAGTTAGGCATGCAACATGACTGATACTCCCTGGGGCTGTTAGTTAGGCATGCAACATGACTGATATTCCCTGGGGCTGTTCGGCCATGCAAAATGACTGATATTCCCCGGGGCTGTTCGGCCATGCAAAATGACTTGTAGATCAATGACTGTCAACACTGTTTCAAGCCTAGTTTGACACTGAAGGAGAGGACTCATCAGTCGTCACAAAATATGAGGTATTTTAGGACGGTAGAAGGATAGTAATACGAGCAACAGATATACATCCGCAATTCGTAACGTCCGATTGAGACGACATACACGGATTGAATCTAGGCCTAAATTGAATGCCCTGTAAGTGGAGTGTTTACTTACCATGTCATAGCCAAGAACTGTAGAATGCAGAAGATGATGGCCAACCCCTTCTTTCCCCACTACAGAGAACAGAGAGAACGTCACGTCTATTCTCAGACAGCGGTGTGGTAAATTTGTTCGCAGCGCATTAGGCCAGTGTGTCCCCCCCCCCCCCAACTCAGTCCTGGGGTTCCCAAGGAGTGCACATTTTGGGAGGGGGGGGGGGGGATGGGGGGGTAGTACTACACAGATGATTTAAATAAATCAATTCATCGTCAAGCTTTAATTTACAAGCATTCCGCTACTCTACACTACACTGCATTAACATTTGTTAACCACGTGTATGTGACAAATACAATTTGATTTGGATCAGCTGTGTAGTCGTACGGCAACAACTAATATATATATATATATTATATATATACACATATACACATTTCTGCCCCCTAGTGGGGACCCTAAAAATGAGTTTGGGAAACACTGCCATAAGGTCACGATGTAGGCTACTGTTTCAGAGGCTTTCAGATACTTACCCAGAAAACTGCACAAAGCGTCAAAATGAGACAGAGCTGGAGGCAGAAAGAGGAACAACTCAATTAAAACAACTTTTAAAAATATTGATTCAATTAATGAATTATCTGATTAATCTTCTGTGGAGGGATTTACTTCAGATTACCACTCAGCTTTGTGCCTTAAAGACAGATTAACTTTAAAAGGTCGAATCCGCTTTAGTGAAAACGCCGCCCCAAAAAAACAATGCAATGTAGTATTTAACAAACACATTTTTGTTGTGTCATTTAAAATAATGTTTATCAATTCATTTTTGACAAATATAGACAAATATAGACTTAAGAAATGCCTAGTGCTTAGCAACATTGATCCAGCCACATCCCTCAGTTATGGGATTACTTGCAATGATTGTGATATGTGTGGTTGTTTAACTTACATTAGTTGACTAGGACATTACATTTGTGTGTGTGTGTGTGTGTGTATTATGTATTTTTACCATTGGAAATAAAGTCTAATCGTTTACGATACATAGAGTACAGTAGTTATTAATATTTAATATTATTATTATAATGTTTTTAATTCTCTTGGTTGTTTAATTTACATTAGTTATCTAGGACATTAGAGTACAGTAAGTAGTTACCAGCATAACACAGGTGGCTATCAGTCTGGTGGGCTCAAACATTCTCTTCAGCTGCTTCAGAGGTCCCATCAGGAAACAGGTGCTGTAGACACACGAAGGGAAAACACACCGAGTTTTTTAAATTTTTTAATCGTAGAAATAATGTCACATGGATTTGAATTTCTATCATTTATAAAGTTGGAAAAAGACGGACTAAATACTGATCGGGGAAATTAAAACATTTTGTTGTTACAGAGATTAAAATTGATGAGAGACCTCGACAAAGACAAAACGGACCAGCACAAATAACGCCTTCTCATTTCAAATGTGAACAAATTTTCTGTGGCCGACATTATATAATAATAAATAAATTATATATATAATAATAAATAAATAAATATAAAAAACACAAACATGCAACAATTTCAAATGATACTGAGTTACAGATCATAGGAGGAAATTAGTCAATTTAAATACATTCATTAGGCCCTAATCTATGGATTTCACATGACTGGGTAGGGGAGTAGACATGGGTGGCCCAGCCACTGGGGAGCCAGGCCCAGCCACTGGGGAGCCAGGCCCAGCCACTGGGGAGCCAGGCCCAGCCACTGGGGAGCCAGGCCCAGCCACTGGGGAGCCAGGCCCAGCCACTGGGGAGCCAGGCCCAGCCACTGGGGAGCCAGGCCCAGCCACTGGGGAGCCAGGCCCAGCCACTGGGGAGCCAGGCCCAGCCACTGGGGAGCCAGGCCCAGCCACTGGGGAGCCAGGCCCAGCCAATTAGAATGAGTTTTTCCCCCACAAAAATAGTCCTCAGTTTCATCAGCTGTCTGGGTATCTGGTCTCAGACGATCCCGCAGGTAAAGAAGCCGGTGGTGGAGACTGGGCTTTCTCTGTACTGGGATCAGTTTATACACTGGCCACCGTCACACTGTCTCTTTTCGAGGTCAGGAGACTAACATCCATCTCATAATGCTACATCATCACCACGCAGCCGTCATAACGCTCAGGAAGGAGACGCATTCTGTCTCCTAGAGTTGAACGTACTTTTGTGCGAAAAGTGCAAATCAATCCCAGAACAACAGTAAAATACCTTGTACCTGTTTCCTCCAGCATCTTCACAAAAGTATCTATATCGACTGTAAAACGAGTCCTATATCGACATAACATGAAAGGCCGCTCAGCAAGGAAGAAGCCACTGCTCCAAAACCGCCATTAAAAATCCAGACTACGGTTTGCAAATGCACATGGGGACTAAGATCATACTTTTTGGAAAAATGTCATCTGGTCTGATGAAACAGAAATAGAACTGTTTGACCATAATGACCATCGTTATGTTTGGAGGAAAAAGGGGGAGGCTTGCAAGCCGAAGAACACCATCCCAATTGTGAAGCATGGGGGTGGCAGCATCATGTTGTGGGGGTGCTTTGCTGCAGGAGGGACTGGTGCACTTCACAAAATAGATGGCATCATGAGGAAAGAAAATGATGTGGATATATTGAAGCAACATCTCAAGACAGGAAGTTAAAGCTTGGACGCAAATGGGTCTTCCAAATGGACAATGACTCCAAGCATACTTCCAAAGTTGTGGCAAAATGGCTTAAGGACAACAAAGTCAAGGTATTGGAGTGGCCATCATAAAGCCCTGACCTCAATCCCATAGAAAATTTGTGGGCAGAAATGAAAAGTTGTGTGCGAGCAAGGAGGCCTACAAACCTGACTCAGTTTCACTAGCTCTGTCAGGAAGAATGGGCCAAAATTCACTCAACTTATTTTGACCCAAGTTAAACAATTTAAAGGCAATCCTACCACATACTAATTGAGTGTATGTAAACGTCTGACCCACTGGGAATGTGACAAAATAAATAAATTGTTCTCTCTACTATTATTCTGATATTTAAATTACTTAAAATAAAGTGGTGATCCTAACTGACCTAAGAGAGGGAATTTTTACTAGGATTAAATATCAGGAATTGTGTAAAACTGAGTTTAAATGTATTTGGCTAAGGTGTATGTGAACTTCTGACTTCAACTGTATACGTGTCATGACGTTGCTCTCTTTGGGTACAGCGAGCACCCTCCCCCTCTCTCTGCACCATCTCCCTCTCTCTCTTCCCCCAACACCAGGCTCTGTTAGGCAGGTCATACATTCCTGGAGGAGATTCTTCCTCATGGCCAGACAGTATAGAGAGAGAGAGAGAGTGAGTTTTCATAGAGGAAGAAACCTCACAGAACTTGAGAACTGAACAATATTAATGTTCTGGAGAATGTATACACGGTCGGTGAAGTAGCCAGCTATGAACTGGTCCGTTTGGTACAATGATGTGAAACTCATGAGACACAATACAGCCACATTACCATAACCCTGTTTATACAAGAGTCTCAGTTGAGGCTTGCATCTAATTGTTGTATAAAATGAATGAGTAAAGATAAAACTATGCAAAATTATTTAATGTGATTTTAAACTGTTTAATGAAGGAAACTCCAATTCCCTTTGGAGTTGAACTAAATCATAGGCCCGACCCATGAGCAGACATTGATCTGGCGTCGTGGGACAGCCCCTTTCTGCTCTTCCAAATATTCCCACCATAGGAATTTATCTTCAGACCATGCTTCTCTCAATTATGAGCGGGCTAAGGTTTGAGTAGAGACCAAGCTTACCTCAATTACGAGAGGGCTAAGGTTTGAGCCCATTGCTGAATTCTTAACCATACCACGTGGTTAAACTCTCAGATTATCGAACCGACAGAATAAGAACAAATCTTTGATATTAATTACTAGTCTGCAGCTAGGAATTCGGTACCATTGAACGCGAAGACCGACAACTGCCGAAACACCTATTCTATAACAACATCACTGAATGTTACTCTGAACTATCCATTCTAACCACCGCAGAGAGAGAGAGGTAAACTTTCCAGAGATCACGACGACACACTGAGCGTAAATATATATATTGATCGCAATTATTACCGAATGAGTGAGCATTCATGTGTAAAGGATTAGCATTTCAATTGTTATAATTATCAACTGTGTGTTGTCTCATCTCAGTCGACCCCCACTTCCCTTGTGTCCACCAAGCCGCGATGCTGGTTTATACCACTAGGGAAACTCCCTTATCATTTCCTTGTAACTATCTACTGTTTGTTTATGCATTTATGCATATGCACTGTGAATTACTTAGTTAGTAAATAAATGATTTAAGACAATTGATGTATGGATGACTCATAGTGAAGACTGGGTTCGTGCAGATAACCAACAATTTACGACGTTTGGAATGAGACTAACGTGAGGTAAAGTAAATAAATCATTCATTTGAAGACTAATTGATAAGATATTAAAATATCTGAAAGTTATATTTGGAAAATTATAACTTTGTAATCTGAATATTTTCCTTGGTGCCCCGACTTCCTAGTTAATTACAGTTGCATGATTCAGTTTGTTTAAATCCCATAATAATCATTACAGAGAATTTATTTGAAAAATAGGTCTTCAGTTTAATGATGCCAAAGACACGACACATGTATTTGTATAATGGTTTTATAGGGACCGGCTGGTGGGCCTTGGTATAGATTATGCAAGATGAAACGCATGGTTACTTATACACCTGCCTACCTGAATATATGACCTCAAATTAAAATATGATGGTCTGAGCACTTCAAGTTACAGTGTGGACAAAAGCCCTCGTCTGCATTACAAATGGCACACTATTCCCTACGTCGTGTACAATAGGCCCTAGTCAAAAGTAGTGCACTACATAGGGAATAAGGTACCATTTGGGGGAAAAGGCCCAGTGTAAACATGACACTACTGTTTGTGGTTCAGAACAGTAACCAGGAGTTAGGACACACTGAACCAGTTTCTTTCTTTCGCTGTGGGAACACAGGACAACACAAAGAGATGTCACAGTTCACCGTCCGGTAGGAAAAGGATAGCGTGTCAAAAGACAGCCAGGTTGTGACGACGCCTGTCTGTGATAACCAATCAAATTAATTTCAGCAAGTAGAAACACACTGTCATGGAAACACTCCCAAATAAGGAGAGAAAAAACTAAAGAGAGAGGGGAGGAACCAGGCAAGAAGTGTTGGTCCCATGTTTCATGAGTTGAATCACAAAAAGCTTATTTCTCTCAACTTTTGAACACAAATATGTTTACATCCCTGTTTTGTGAGCATTTCTCCTTTGCCAAGACAATCCATCCACCTGACAAGTGTGGCACATCAATAAGCTGATTAACCAGCATGAACATTATACAGGTGCACCTCGTGCTGGGGACAAGAAAAAAGGCACTCTAAAATGTGCAGTTTGGTCACAACAACACAATACCACAGATGTCTCAAGTTGAGGGAGCATGCAATTGGCATGCTGACTGCAGGAATGTCCTGACGAATATTTCTGTCTGTAGAGCCTGTCTGTAGAGCCCTTTTGTGAGGAACAACTCATTCTGATTGGCTGGGCCTGGCTCCCCAGTGGGTGTGCCTGGCTGCCAAGTGGGTGGTCCTATGCCATCTAAGGCCCACCCATGGCTACACCCCTGCCAGTCATGTAAAATCCATAGATTAGGGCCTAAAAACTTAAAGAGAGAGGGTACCTCATGATAAGATGTAGACCACACGATCTACCACTATCTACCAAGACTATCAATATTATTCGTGGAGGTCTAGTTACCATCACAAACCCATGCTGGCACTAAGACCAAACTCAATGAGCTGTATAAGGCCATAAGCAAACAATAAAATGCTCATCCAGAGGTGGCGCTCGTAGTGGCCAGGGACTTTAATGCAGGCAAACTTAAATCCGTTTGACCTAATTTCTACCAGAATGTTAAATGTGCAACCAGAGGAAAAACAACTCTAGACCACCTTTACTCCAGACACAGAGACACGTACAAAGCTCTCCTTCCATTTGGCAAATCTGACCATAATTCTAACCTACTAATTCCTGATTACAAGCCAAAACTAAAGCAGGAAGTACCAGTGACTCGCTCAATACGGAAGTGGTCAGATGACGCGGATGCTACGCTACAGGAGTGTTTTGCTAGCACAGACTGGAATATGTTCCATGATTCATCAAATGGCATTGAGGAGTACACCACTTCAGTCATCAGCTTCATCAATAAGTGCGCTGACGACGTCGTCCCCACAGTGACCGTACGTACATATCCCAACCAGAAGCCATTGATTATAGGCAACATCAACACCGAGCTAAAGGCTAGAGCTGCCGCTTTTAATGAGTGGGACACTAATCCGGATGCTTATAAGAAATCACGCTATGCCCTCAGACAAACCATCAAACAAGAAAATCATCAATACAGGACTAAGATGGAATCCTACACCGGCTGACGCTCATCGAATGTGGCAGGGCTTGAAAATGATTACGGACTACAAAAGGAAACCCAGCCGTGAGCTGCCCAGTGAAGCGATCCAACCAGACAGGCTAAATGCTTTTTATGCTCACTTCGAGGCAAGCATGCAGCTGACATTTTCAACCTCTCCCTGACCGAGTCTGTAATACCTAAATGTTTCAAGCAGACCACCATAGTCCCTGTGCCCACGGAAGCAAATGTAACCTGCCTAAATGACTACCGCCCTGTAGCACTCATGTCGGTAGCCATTTAGTGCTTTGAAAGGCTGGTCATGGCACACATCAACAGCATCATCCTGGAAACTCTAGACCCACTCCAATTTGCATATCACCCCAACAGATCCACAGATGACGCAATCTCAAAGCTGTTCATTGACTACAGCTCAGCGATCAACACTATAGTGCCCTCAAAGCTCATCACTAAGCTAATGACTCTGGGACTAAACACCTCCCCCTGCAACTGGATCCTGGACTTTATGATGGGCCGGCCCCCAGGTGTTAAGGGTAGGCAACAACACATCTATCACGCTAATCCTCAACATGGGGGCCCCTCAGGGGTACATGCTTAGTCTCTTCCTGTACGCCCTGTTCACCCACGACTGCGTGGCCAAACACGACTCCCAACACCATCATTAAGTTTGACAACACAATGGTGGTAAGGCCTGATCATCGACAACGATGAGACAGCCAATAAGGAGGTGGTCAGAGACCTGGCCGTGTGGTGCCAGGACAACAACCTCACCCTCAACGTGATCAAGACAAAGGAGCTGATCGCAGACTACAGGAAAAGGAGGACCGAACAGGCCCCATTCTCATCGACGGGGCTTGAGTAGAGCAGGTTGAGAGCTTCAAGTTCCTTGGTGTCCACATCACCAACAAACTATTATGGTTCAAACACACAAAGACAGTTGTGAAGAAGGCATGACAACACCCCCCCCCCCTCAGGAGACTGACAGATCTTCAAAAAAGTTCTACAGCTGCACCATCGAGAGCATCCTGACCGGTTGCATCGCCGCCTGGTATGGCAACTGCTCGGCATCCAACTGTAAGGCCTGTACTGCGTTCGGCCCAGTACATCACTGGGACCTAGCTTCCTGACATCCAGAACCAGGCGGTGTCCTTTTGAGGCCCAAATCAATTGTCAGAGCATCCAGTCACCCAAGTCATAGACTGCAAGTCAATCAAAAACAAATTCTTATTTACAATGACGGCCTACCCCGGCCAAACCCGGATGACCCTGGGCCAATCGCTGGGACTACCAATCACGGCCGAATGCGATGCAGCCTGGATTCGAACCAGGGACTGCAGTGACTCCTCTTGCATTGAGATGCAGTGTCTTAGACCACTGCGCCACAAGGGAGCTGCCCAGAGGGGGTAACTGTTCATTCATTTTTTACTTTATTTAGTCAATCTTTTCTTAATTCTGCATTGTTGGTTTAAGAGCTTGAAAGTAAGCATTTCACAGTAAGGTCTAATACAGTAGGGCCTTATCCCCAATCAATCTCCTTTATGCTGTCTTTGGTGCATGTGACAAAATTGGATTTGATTTAATGAATTTGTTTAAAAATGGACTGATTTCCTTACCAGTGAACTAACTCAGTAAAATGTTTGAAATTGTTGCATGTTGAGTTTATATGTTTGTTCAGTATTATAGTATGTCAGTGTTCGACAAGTTGTCTGAGCCAGAACGGCCCATAGGGGGCAGGAGCCCATCTCCTGATGTACAATTACACCCCCTGGACATGACGCTAGTCTGTCGTAGGGCCTTATCCCCAATCAATCTCCTTTATGCTGAGTGCCAAGCAAGGCATTGGGTCCCATTTTTAGAGTCTATCACACACACACACACACACACACACACACACACACACACACATCTTGGAGAGAGTCACGTGTAATACATTTATCTGACAGCTCAACCCTCTCTTGATTCTTAGATAGAGAACTAAACCCTGTTGATTCTTAGAGAACTAAACCCTGTTGATTCTTAGAGAACTAAACCCTGTTGATTCTTAGAGAACTAAACCCTGTTGATTCTTAGAGAACTAAACCCTGTTGATTCTTAGAGAACTAAACCCTGTTGATTCTTAGAGAACTAAACCCTGTTGATTCTTAGAGAACTAAACCCTGTTGATTCTTAGAGAACTAAACCCTGTTGATTCTTAGAGAACTAAACCCTGTTGATTCTTAGAGAACTAAACCCTGTTGATTCTTAGAGAACTAAACCCTGTTGATTCTTAGAGAACTAAACCCTGTTGATTCTTAGAGAACTAAACCCTGTTGATTCTTAGATAGAGAACTAAACCCTGTTGATTCTTAGATAGAGAACTAAACCCTGTTGATTCTTAGATAGAGAACTAAACCCTGTTGATTCTTAGATAGAGAACTAAACCCTGTTGATTCTTAGATAGAGAACTAAACCCTGTTGATTCTTAGATAGAGAACTAAACCCTGTTGATTCTTAGATAGAGAACTAAACCCTGTTGATTCTTAGATAGAGAACTAAACCCTGTTGATTCTTAGATAGAGAACTAAACCCTGTTGATTCTTAGATAGAGAACTAAACCCTGTTGATTCTTAGATAGAGAACTAAACCCTGTTGATTCTTAGATAGAGAACTAAACCCTGTTGATTCTTAGATAGAGAACTAAACCCTGTTGATTCTTAGATAGAGAACTAAACCCTGTTGATTCTTAGATAGAGAACTAAACCCTGTTGATTCTTAGATAGAGAACTAAACCCTGTTGATTCTTAGATAGAGAACTAAACCCTGTTGATTCTTAGATAGAGAACTAAACCCTGTTGATTCTTAGATAGAGAACTAAACCCTGTTGATTCTTAGATAGAGAACTAAACCCTGTTGATTCTTAGATAGAGAACTAAACCCTGTTGATTCTTAGATAGAGAACTAAACCCTGTTGATTCTTAGATAGAGAACTAAACCCTGTTGATTCTTAGATAGAGAACTAAACCCTGTTGATTCTTAGATAGAGAACTAAACCCTGTTGATTCTTAGATAGAGAACTAAACCCTGTTGATTCTTAGATAGAGAACTAAACCCTGTTGATTCTTAGATAGAGAACTAAACCCTGTTGATTCTTAGATAGAGAACTAAACCCTGTTGATTCTTAGATAGAGAACTAAACCCTGTTGATTCTTAGATAGAGAACTAAACCCTGTTGATTCTTAGATAGAGAACTAAACCCTGTTGATTCTTAGATAGAGAACTAAACCCTGTTGATTCTTAGATAGAGAACTAAACCCTGTTGATTCTTAGATAGAGAACTAAACCCTGTTGATTCTTAGATAGAGAACTAAACCCTGTTGATTCTTAGATAGAGAACTAAACCCTGTTGATTCTTAGATAGAGAACTAAACCCTGTTGATTCTTAGATAGAGAACTAAACCCTGTTGATTCTTAGATAGAGAACTAAACCCTGTTGATTCTTAGATAGAGAACTAAACCCTGTTGATTCTTAGATAGAGAACTAAACCCTGTTGATTCTTAGATAGAGAACTAAACCCTGTTGATTCTTAGATAGAGAACTAAACCCTGTTGATTCTTAGATAGAGAACTAAACCCTGTTGATTCTTAGATAGAGAACTAAACCCTGTTGATTCTTAGATAGAGAACTAAACCCTGTTGATTCTTAGAGAACTAAACCCTGTTGATTCATAGAGAACTAAACCCTGTTGATTCTTAGATAGAGAACTAAACCCTGTTGATTCTTAGAGAACTAAACCCTGTTGATTCTTAGATAGAGAACTAAACCCTGTTGATTCTTAGATAGAGAACTAAACCCTGTTGATTCTTAGATAGAGAACTAAACCCTGTTGATTCTTAGATAGAGAACTAAACCCTGTTGATTCTTAGATAGAGAACTAAACCCAACAGACCTGTTCCATCATCAGGAATTCAATCAAAAGACATTACTGAACTGTGGAAACCCCATAGAAACCCTATACCTATACTGAACTGTGGAAACCCCATAGAAACCCTATACCTATACTGAACTGTGGAAACCCCATAGAAACCCTATAGAAACCCCATACCTATACTGAACTGTAGAAACCCCATAGAAACCCCATACCTATACTGAACTGTGGAAACCCCATAGAAACCCCATACCTATACTGAACTGTGGAAACCCCATAGAAACCCTATAGAAACCCCATAGAAACCCCATAGAAACCCCATAGAAACCCCATAGAAACCCTATAGAAACCCCATAGAAACCCCATAGAAACCCCATAGAAACCCCATAGAAACCCCATAGAAACCCTATACCTATACTGAACTGTGGAAACCCCATAGAAACCCCATAGAAACCCTATACCTATACCTATACTGAACTGTAGAAACCCCATAGAAACCCTATACCTATACCTATACTGAACTGTGGAAACCCCATAGAAACCCTATACCTATACTGAACTGTAGAAACCCCATAGAAACCCTATACCTATACTGAACTGTGGAAACCCCATAGAAACCCTATACCTATACTGAACTGTGGAAACCCCATAGAAACCCTATACCTATACTGAACTGTGGAAACCCCATAGAAACCCTATACCTATACTGAACTGTGGAAACCCCATAGAAACCCTATACCTATACTGAACTGTGGAAACCCCATAGAAACCCCATAGAAACCCTATACCACAATGAATCCTAGACAGCTGTATAGTGTCTAAAGCAACTTACTTACAGTACAGTGAGTGCATAGGGACAAAAAGAAAATGGTGTGTGTGTGATCCCTGCGGGAAACGAACCTATGACCTTGGTGTTTGTTAGTGTCTTACCTACTGAACCACACAGGACTACTACACCAAGCTCAATGGGGAACCCGTCCACCATGCGTCTGTTCTGTCTCAACATTTAAAACAACTACTGCATAGTATGACAGACAAACCAAGTGGTCTTACTGACACCTGAAACATAGAAATAGAACTGCTAGAACAGGGACAGAAGTCTAATTCTAGAACAGGTACAGAATTCTAATTCTAGAACAGGGACAGAATTCTAATTCTAAATTCCGTGACTTGGAACAGCCCTCAACAATGAACTGAAATGAGACTTTGGCAGCTACTTTACGGACTGCTTCTGAGTACACTCCAAGCTGAGTGACGGGGACAGGAGATCAATAATTGATAGGTCATTTTGTAAAGTGTGGACAAAAAAAAGGTTAGGCTCCCCATCAATCACGTTAGCGGAGTGGTATTTACCATTCACATCGACAGACAGGTGTTAGAAAACACCAACAACTCCATGTGTCTGGGTCCAAGTCCAGTTAAATGGATAGGAGTGAAATAACCTCACAACAAATTAGAGTTGAAGTATAACGTCATTTTAAAAATGTAAAAAGTATGAAATAAGTATGCATTTAGTATAGCTTAATTCCTGAATTTCTTGTACTGGAAATAGCTTTGTCGCTAGCTCTGGCAGTAACAACGGTATTGGTAGCAGACCATAAACAAAATGAGTGACTAGACTCACCTGGAGAGTGCAGCAAGGTTACCTAGTGTGTAGAACACAGCAAACAGCTTGGTGCCGTTGGGTAAGAACAGCAGTGCAGTGCCCTTGTTAAAACACACAAAAATGAAATTATTACTATGTCCACCTAGGCATCATCCTACCATCAGTTTGTATGAGCAGTCTGATCGGCTATAAAGAAGAAGAGGTACGCTAGATCAATGTTACCTGGAATTAGGCTATTTGGTAAATATCAGGTAAGTCTAATCATTTAAAATGATAATATTTGTATTGTTTTTGTAGTTTATTATGAACAAGAACGATCTGTGGGCCTAAGGAAAATGGTTCCCTGAAATGTACAATGTTACATGATCGCCACCTAGTGGTGAAACACCATATCACTTTCTACACATGGACATGCCGGTTCACAAAAACAGGATCTTTGACTCATTTAGCAATTCTTTTTTTTTAAAGTTGATCATATAATCCAGGGCTCTCCAACTCTGTTTCTGGAGAGTTACCCTCCTGTAGGAACCTCCTGGGTACCTCTCCAGTAACAGGGTTGGAGAGCCCTGATATAAACCTACAGGAGGGTAACTCTCCAGGAACAGGGTTGGAGAGCCCTGATATAAACCTACAGGAGGGTACCTCTCCAGGAACAGGGTTGGAGAGCCCTGATATAAACCTACAGGAGGGTAACTCTCCAGGAACAGGGTTGGAGAGCCCTGATATAAACCTACAGGAGGGTACCTCTCCAGGAACAGGGTTGGAGAGCCCTGATATAAACCTACAGGAGGGTACCTCTCCAGGAACAGGGTTGGAGAGCCCTGCTGCAGGCTATTAGATAAAGGCTCTGTTCTTGTGGAATAAACTCATGGTGTTTAACACCAACCTGACCTGATCCATCTCCTAATGAAAGACTAATGCATGATTCATGTTAGACACATTCCTGAACTAGTAGAACCGATGATGAACGAGAGGGAAATATATATATATATGGCTGTTACCAGTTACCAATAATCAGTCTCCAGAGTTGTTATCAGTACACTCCTTCTGTAGGCCAGCCCACAATCACACTAACAGAGGGGACAACTGTTCTGTAGGTAGGCCAGCCCATAACCACAATAACAGAGGAGACAACTGTTCTGTAGGCAGGCCCATAACCACACTAACAGAGGGGACAACTGTTCTGTAGGTAGGCCAGCCCATAACCACACTAACAGAGGGGACAACTGTTCTGTAGGCAGGCCCATAACCACACTAACAGAGGGGACAACTGTTCTGTAGGCAGGCCCATAACCACACTAACAGAGGGGACAACTGTTCTGTAGGCAGGCCAGCCCATAACCACACTAACAGAGGAGACAACTGTTCTGTAGGCAGGCCAGCCCACAACCACACTAACAGAGGGGACAACTGTTCTGTAGGCAGGCCAGCCCATAACCACACTAACAGAGGGGACAACTGTTCTGTAGGCAGGCCAGCCCATAACCACACTAACAGAGGGGACAACTGTTCTGTAGGTAGGCCAGCCCATAACCACACTAACAGAGGGGACAACTGTTCTGTAGGCAGGCCAGCCCATAACCACACTAACAGAGGGGACAACTGTTCTGTAGGCAGGCCAGCCCATAACCACACTAACAGAGGAGACAACTGTTCTGTAGGTAGGCCAGCCCATAACCACACTAACAGAGGAGACAACTGTTCTGTAGGTAGGCCAGCCCATAACCACACTAACAGAGGAGACAACTGTTCTGTAGGTAGGCCAGCCCATAACCTTATGGCTTGATAGAGGACACTGTTGTGGTTTACTGTAGAGTACAGTCATCACTGGTATCATGATGTGGTTTACTGTAGAGTACAGTCATCACTGGTATCATGATGTGGTTTACTGTAGAGTACAGTCATCACTGGTATCATGATGTGGTTTACTGTATAGTACAGTCATCACTGGTATCATGATGTGGTTTACTGTAGAGTACAGTCATCACTGGTATCATGATGTGGTTTACTGTAGAGTACAGTCATCACTGGTATCATGATGTGGTTTACTGTAGAGTACAGTCATCACTGGTATCATGATGTGGTTTACTGTAGAGTACAGTCATCACTGGTATCATGCTGTGGTTTACTGTAGAGTACAGTCATCACTGGTATCATGCTGTGGTTTACTGTAGAGTACAGTCATCACTGGTATCATGCTGTGGTTTACTGTAGAGTACAGTCATCACTGGTATCATGCTGTGGACAGATACTTGTTTGTTGAGGTGGATGACAGAAGGAGAATACTGTAGTGTGCACGAGGAAGAAAATCTGATAAGAAAGTGCTTTGTGGACGGAAACAGCCGTGGGCATTGGAAGGGAAGGGGGGGGAATGTGCAACCAAACATTACAACAGAGAGTGAAACAATAATAAGTATTTTCTAGAACAAAGTTGCTCTACTAAAAAAAAAATGTCAACAACACACAAACTCACGAAACTACCGGTGTGGTTCAGACAGACGAGGAGGGCCTGTAAAACTGTCTCAGAGTAGTATTGATTTTTTATCAGTTTGGCCTTTTAGATTAGAATTTATGCGATTGGAGAGGAGACTGGAGAGGTACCCTCCTGTAGGGGCTGGCTCATTTTGGCTGGTTAGCTGACGTAGTCACCAAAACGATGCGTGCCAAAGCGGCAGAAGGCCGTGTGTGTTGTTATGGTTCCGGATGGCCAGATAGCTAGCAACAATGACGCTGTCATGTTGGGAATGGTAAGTGATCTCCTTCCAGCTAGTCTTGTTACTGATACCATGTCTTGTTTTGAATGATGTCACGTCTAAGCTAATAAGGCTAAAATTAGCTAGCTAGTCAACTACTGTAACAATGTATTTGTTAAAGACAAGTAGTCATTGTCTAACTTTGTTTTCAATAAAAACATTAGAAATTAAATAGTTTAAATTGGGGGCGGCAGGTGGTGGTTAGAGCGTTGGACTAGTAAACGGAAGGTTGATGGATCGAATCCCCGAGCTGACAAGGTTAAAGATCTGTCGTTCTGCCCCTGAACAAGGCAGTTAACCCACTGTTCCTAGGCCATCATTGACTGATTTGCTTAGTTAAACAAATTAAAAAATATATACCATCAATAATCTAAGCCAAACCCGGTCTCTTTTGTCCCATAGTTGCACACGCATCAGTTTTGTTGCTAAACAACCAACCCATCTATAGGTCTATACACGCCAGGTCAAAAATAGTGCACTATATTAGGGGAAAAGGGCACCGTTACAGACTCACAATAACACTGAAATAGGGTGAAATCTCACCAGTATGGAGCACAGGATGCCTGACGCGAAGCATATGACGAACCACTTCACCCGGGTGCTGTAGCTGAGCGTCGAGGCATCCAGAACCTGAGGAGAGAACAATGGCAGGATGTCACAAGACAAGACGGGCAACGACCCAAAGCACAGATACAAGGTCTCTCTCTTCCTACTGATGGTTCTACCACGCTGACCACTGGCAAAGGAGACACAACATAGTTAAAAAAAAAACAAGGGTCGTAGGTTAACTTCTATGACACCAGCGCTAATCAATATTTGTTTCAAGACATCGGATAACACAAGACAGGAAAAGGAAAGCCATGGTTTTAATATAAATCAGCGGAGTAGCATTGTTTTTTAAGTGTGCATTACTAGTAAGGGGAAATAAACGCAATGTCTGCACGTCTTCAACTAAGTGTATCACTAAGTGAATGAATTAGATACAGCCGGTCTTCTTGTGGACGAAAACCAGTGTTCAACACAAACCTTACCTCATCTGATCCACCATCTCCTTATGAAAGCATGTAAATGAGCAGGGATGCATACAAATACACAGGATTAACGATAAGACATTATTAGTTGTCAAAGTCACACAATTCATTAAGAGCTCTAAGGTCAAAACTCTAGTTTTCACCTGAGCAGCATCGGCGCATGCGCGGCTTTACTCCTACTACCTAGTCACCAAACTATTTCAGCACAGTCGACATACACTCAACATAATGTGTATCAATTATAACAAGGTATAGTGTTCGTTTAAATACTCGTGGCGACTAAGAACAAGAAAATTATGCATTTGATATCGTCCACGGAAATACACCGCTCGACTCATATGTCAAAGCCAATGTTTCGCATTTAGCAAGTTAGCTAGCTAGCAAGCTAATGTAAACCTAGATAAAGTACAACAACATGCTGTGTTACCTGCGCCGTGAGCCCTGCTTCCTCGTTGTCTTCTCGTCCCCCTATCATACTACGAAGCTTGTCCATCGTTGACAATAAATATGTATAAGTGTATTATATTGTTTGGAGCTAAATGAGATAGCTAACTAACTTCCGGAGACTTCCCGATTGGGCGTGTCTATGTGTTACCACCTGACAGGAAGCGCGTCCAGCAAAACAGACCGGTTCTTATTTTACCGCAGTGAGCCTTACCAGTCTTGGTTTTATTGTCTATATGCTGTCACGAAAAGTGGCCTCTGCATTTTACACTGATCCAAGACTGGCAGTGGTGAATCGGAAACGTGAAAGTGGCATCGTTGCGACGTCCAATTCTGACGTCTGCCTGTTTAAGTTGACGTTTAAATCCGTAGGGAAAGAGTTACGGGACCGGGACATATTTTTTTTTTCACGCCACTTTGATGAATAGTGATTTTCGTAGTACGTTATTAGAGAATTTTCGCTAACCCTAACCTCAGTCTCCTAACCTGCTACATTAACTGTACTATCCTTCGGCGTAAATTCTCCTAACTTGCTACGAAAAAGAGTGTTTTCCATTTATGGTTAAGGCAGAGAGGAAGAGGTGTATGGAAGCATTTAGGTGCTTATTGATCATTCCAATTTCCTTTCATCTTGTCAATGCTGGAGGAGGACACTGGTTCAGAATTTTCCCGCTGGAGGACACAATATGGCATCTGAGCAGATCATCATTAACTTAATCCGGTTACATCAGCCAATACAATAAAACAAAATAGGCCTTTTCATTGGTGTGGGCATAATTCACAAAAACCTCCTTTCCTGCTTACTGAAAGGCAAATGTAGAAAAGGCATAATGGCGAGGATACTACATGAATTGACATGACAAATGGCCTACTTTTCTTAATGTATACCTACCACCTTTCAGGGGAGCTGATGATCAATGATGCAGAGAAAGTCTGATATTACTTGATTTTGGAACTTGAAGCTTAAAGCCCATTTCCAGTTGGGTTGGGCTCAGTAAAACACACCAATCCCTGTCCTAATTTCAACAATGGGTACTAATGTGGTATATTTTGTATTTTTTTGTAGTAAATCTCACTAATTTATGAGATTGGAAACAGGTCATATTTTTTGTTATTTTTTTGTTAACACCTTTCCAACTTCAGTATCCAAAATGTTCTGGCTGCTCCCATAGGATATAGTAGTTACAAAAATGTATAACTCTGAAAGTAGGGCTTTGGTGTTTGTCATTATAATTTTGGTGAGCACTATGCTGGCCAGCCCAAAGGTTCCATGGCCACAATCAAGCTACATTATGAATCAGAATGTCATGGGAATTTTCTACCACAATTAATTTGACCAAGAAAAGAGGACCGACTGCCAGATGCATCTGGAGATAGAGAAGATATTGGCTCAACACTCACCAGCCCAATGAGTAGGTGCAGGAGGTTTAGACTTGAGATCCAAAAGCCTTGAATTCACACAAAATGTGCCTCAAATCCAGTGTTTCCCAAACTCAGTCCTCTGGACCCCTAGGGCTGCACATCTTGGTTTTTGCCCTAGCACTACAAAGCTGATTCAAATAATCAAGCTTTGATCATTTATCAACTGTGTAGTTTTATGTAATTTAACTAGGCAAATCGGTTAAGAACAACTTCTTATTTACAATGACTGCCAAAACCAGACGACACTGGGCCAATTGTCTGACACCCTATGGGACTCCCAATGCAACCTGGATTCGAACCAGTGGATGCAGTGATAGCTCTTGGACTGAGCCGCAGTGCCTTAGACCACTGCGCCACTCGCCACTTAGTACAAACACCAAAACATGCACCCCTTGGACTGAGTTTGAGAAGCACTGCTTTATCCATATGGAGCAGCACAAGAGCCATTATTAAGTGTTGAAGTCATTAAACCCACAGCACGAGGGTCATTTACTAAGTGTTGAAATCATTAAACCCACAGCTTGAGGGCCATTTACAAAGTGTTGAAGTCATTAAACCCGCAGCTTGAGGGCCATTTACTAAGTGTTGAAGTCATTAAACCCACAGCTTGAGGGCCATTTACTAAGAGTTCCCAGTTGTCTTGAAAGCACCATAAATCCAGAGAATGCCAGACTTTGATGACAAAATTTGGCAATGTGGGACCGCCGCACCTCCTTCCTGTTCAAGCGAGTTTAGCACAAGGTGAGTCCGAAAATGTATTGTAGGCTGCTGCATAAATTATGTAATATGCCAGGGAGATATGTATACTGTAGCTAAGAAAGTTATACTAAGTGTATGTTGTGTAGTAAGATGTTAATAGCCCATGTGTCTATTTTCACCTATTAATTTTGCCTACTGTTCTGACTCGGTCGTGCACATGTTGTCTATAACCTGGTTTTAGAGACATGTAGTCATTGAATATTGTAAGAGCTTTCATTGTCTGCTTATATGCCCCCTTTAGTTATCCTACAGTTCTGACTTGGTGTACAGGCAGAACACTGTAAGAACGACCCATGTTCTAAATTCTGTCTCTGTACAAAAGTGCAGAACAAATAGTATTATTGACTACGTCCATCCTAGCTCGCTCATTAATGTCTTAACCAAAATTACGGATAGCCTCTTATCTGCTTGTCGTCCCCTTATGCCATAGTTAGTACATCTCAATTGTCAGTAGAAACCACACGTTTAAGCAAGTCAGCCATATCAGCTATGTTTTTTTTTTAAAGGCTGAATTAACTTTCTCGTTGCCACACAAGCTCCGCTGATAGCCAGGTGTAGCAGTGGTAAAGTGTTGGGACTCTGCTTTTAGGACTCTGGTGTTGAGACAGCTTTATGTAGGCCCTAACAGTTTGTGGGCACCGTTTGTCACCGATATAGTGCAGTTAATGTGTTGTTTATTGTTGTGTAGTGGCTTATTTTCAGTTTTTCACAACTCAGTTTTTCCTGACATTTAATCCTGGTAAATATTCCCTGTTTTAGGTCAGTTAAGATCACCACTTTATTTTAAGAATGTGAAATGTCAGCATAATAGTAGAGACAATGATTTATTTCAGCTTTTATTTCTTTCATCACATTCCCAGTGGGTCAGAAGTTTACATACACTCAATTAGTATTTGGTAGCATTGCCTTTAAATTGTTTAACTTGGGTCAAATGTTTCAGGTAGCCTTTCACAAGCTTCCCAAAATAAGTTGGGTGAATTTTGGCCCATTCCTCCTGACAGAGCTGGTGTAACTGAGTCAGGTTTGTAGGCCTCACTCAAGCCTTTTCAGTTTTGCCCACACATTTTCTATGGGATTGAGGTCAGAGTTTTCTGATGGCCATTCCAATACCTTGACTTTGTTGTCCTTGTCAGGATTTGGCCAGGATTGTTCAGGTTTTGGTCACTAGATGCCCCCATTGTGCTTTTTTGACCCTTTTGTTTTTCCCTTGTTCTAGTTATTAGTTGCACCTGTGCCTCATTTCCCTTGATTGTATTTAAACCCTTAGTGTTCCTCAGTTCTTTGCTCGGTGTTTGTATTTTAGCACCCAGCCATGCTGTGAACTTTAGTTTCGCTAGTTGGATTTTCTTGAGGTGGTTTTGTTCTTGTTTATATTTGCTTATTCTTTTGAGGTTTGTTTTTTTCCTGCTGTTCTTTCCTTGTGTCTTGGAGGATATACATTTTTTCTCTTACTTGTGACGTTGTGGGTTTATATTTTTGCCTGAAGATCTTTTCCTTTTTTCTTTATTAAATCACAGTCTCTGTGGGTCGTACCTCGTACTGCTCTTTATTAAATCACCGTCTCTGTGGGTCGTACCTCATACTGCTCTTTATTAAATCACCGTCTCTGTGGGTCGTACCTCGTACTGCTCTTTATTAAATCACCGTCTCTGTGGGTCGTACCTCGTACTGCTCTTTATTAAATCACCGTCTCTGTGGGTCGTACCTCGTACTGCTCTTTATTAAATCACCGTCTCTGTGGGTCGTACCTCGTACTGCTCTTTATTAAATGACCGTCTCTGTGGGTCGTACCTCGTACTGCTCTTTATTAAATCACCGTCTCTGTGGGTCGTACCTCGTACTGCTCTTTATTAAATCACCGTCTCTGTGGGTCGTACCTCGTACTGCTCTTTATTAAATCACCGTCTCTGTGGGTCGTACCTCGTACTGCTCTTTATTAAATCACCGTCTCTGTGGGTCGTACCTCGTACTGCTCTTTATTAAATCACCGTCTCTGTGGGTCGTACCTCGTACTGCTCTTTATTAAATCACCGTCTGTAGTACTGCTCTGTCTGCCTCATCTTCTGGGTTCTGCCCACTATTAGTGGCTCAGTTTACTAAGTGACTGTTTCTCACACCGGAGACCCGAGTTGGTAACCGGGTCCTGACAGTCCTTAAGCCATTTTGCCACAACTTTGGAAGTATGCTTGGGGTCATTGTCCATTTGGAAGACCCATTTGCAACCAAGCTTTAACTTCCTGACTGACTGATGTCTTGTGATGTTGCTTCAATATATCCACATAATTTTCCGTGCATCATAGGGCTTTTGGTTCCTCACATCTATTTTGTGAAGCGCACCAGTCCTTCCTGCAGCAAAGCACCCCCACAACAGGATGCTGCCCACCCCCGTGCTTCACGGTTGGGATGGTGTTCTTCGGCTTGCAAGCCTCCCTATTTTTCCTCCAAACATAATGATGGCTTCATTTTATGGTAACTAGTGCCCAGTCAATAGCCACGCCCAAGTGAATAGACATTGGTTGGAAATGATGAGCCAACCCCTTTTCCACTCTCGAATAAAAGCCTTAGTTCCAAATACAGTGAGGAGTCACGTTTAAAAAGGGCTAATTCTAATTTCAACTGTACAGGCCAGAAAATGTGAGAGCTTGCACCACGCGTAAAATGGTATGAAATCTGAACTATTGATCACTCAAAAAGAAGTGAGTCCTAGTAAGAACATTGACCGACGCAGAAAACTGTACATCTCACTGCCACAACGACCCAGAAGAATCTACAAAGGACAATGGCAACCTTGACTGGGCAAACCAGAGCCTCACACCACCAGCTCAACTATCGACGCTAAGCTTCACGTAAATACAATGCATTACCTTTCTCAGAATGAGTGATCGTTAGTGGCATATGTATTTATGTGAGAATAGCTTCCCCTGCCCGATAGAGACCCATTCCTTAGTCTTCCTTCCAAACCCCCCCCCTCTAAATCTATCATGTTATAACCAAACTGTTTTTGTTTAGTCCACTAGGGACCGTATTTACTGTATAATGTTATGCATTTTATATTCTGTAATTGTTTAATTAGTTAGTAAATAAATAATTGAGCCAATTGGTGTATGGGTGATTCATAGTAAAGGCTGGGTTCGTGCAGATAACCAAGAATTTTATGACCTTCAGATGAAACTGATATTAAGGTAAAAAATAATGAATGACTGATTGACTGCTATTGATATAAAAGATCTTCAGATTTTAAGAGTGGATTCGGGAGATAGCCGCTCTATATAAACTAACTCTTCCGTGGTGCCCCAGGTTATTAACGAGTTAATTGTTGAATGGTTTCGTTCCAATCATGTAATCAATCAAATATTAGGCAAATCGATTTGACAAAATAGCTTGTCATCACATTAAATAAGTCAGAGACACGACACGATGTATGCTTGGAATCAGCATAAAAGGGCTATTGACAACAACTCATCAATGTTAGAAGTCTCACTATCTGGCACATTGAATTCTAGTGTAGTAACCCTTATGGACCTCACATTGAATTCTAGTGTAGTAACCCTTATGGACCTCACTATCTGTCACATTGAATTCTAGTGTAGTAACCCTTATGGACCTCACTATCTGTCACATTGAATTCTAGTGTAGTAACCCTTATGGACCTCACTATCTGTCACATTGAATTCTAGTGTAGTAACCCTTATGGACCTCACTATCTGTCACATTGAATTCTAGTGTAGTAACCCTTATGGACCACACTATCTGTCACATTGAATTCTAGTGTAGTAACCCTTATGGATCTCACTATCTGGCACATTGAATTCTAGTGTAGTAACCCTTATAAACCTCACTATCTGGCACATTGAATTCTAGTGTAGTAACCCTTATGGACCTCACATTGAATTATAGTGGAGTAACCCTTATGGACCTCACTATCTGTCACATTGAATTCTAGTGAAGTAACCCTAATGGACCTCACTATCTGGCACATTGAATTCTAGTGTAGTAACCCTTATGGACCTCACATTGAATTCTAGTGTAGTAACCCTTATGGACCTCACTATCTGGCACATTGAATTCTAGTGTAGTAACCCTTATGGACCTCACGATCTGGCACGTTGAAGAACTCCAGGTTCAGTGAATTATCACGTCTACCTCTGTTCAGCAATCAAAGGATTCATTCATGCTCCTTAGATGCCAGGTTAGGGTTACACACACATTTTCTGTCATGGTCTATGGAGCCCCTGAAGTAGCCCTGGCCACCCCATGTAGAAAACGAGTTCCACCACTGCTTCCTAGGTATTGGCCTTTCTAGGGAGTTTTTCCTAGCCACCGTGCTTCTACACCTGCATTGCTTGCTCTTTGTTTTTTTGGGGCTGGGTTTCTGTGCAGCACTTTGAGACATCAGCTGATGTATAAAGGGGCTTTATAAATACATTTGATTTGATTGAGATACCAACATAAAAAAATGGTAGGTGCGTGCCGTCAGAAAACCAATCAGTGTCGGGCGTGACCACCATTTAGCCAGCAGCATACCACCCTGCATACCACCCTGCAACCAGCAGCATACCACCCTGCATACCAGCAACATACCACCCTGCATACCAGCAACATACCACCCTGCATACCAGCAACATACCACCCTGCATACCAGCAACATACCACCCTGCAACCAGCAGCATACCACCCTGCATACCAGCAACATACCACCCTGCATACCAGCAACATACCACCCTGCATACCAGCAACATACCACCCTGCATACCAGCAACATACCACCCTGCATACCAGCAACATACCACACTGCATACCATCAACATACCACCCTGCATACCAGCAACATACCACCCTGCATACCAGCAGTATACCACCCTGCATACCAGCAGTATACCACCCTGCATACCAGCAACATACCACCCTGCATACCAGCAACATACCACCCTGCATACCAGCAACATACCACCCTGCATACCAGCAACATACCACCCTGCATACCAGCAACATACCACCCTGCATACCAGCAACATACCACCCTGCATACCAGCAACATACCACCCTGCATACCAGCAGTATACCACCCTGCATACCACTGCTGGCTTGCTTCTGAAGCTAAGCAGGGTTGGTCCTGGTCAGTTCCTGGATGGGAGACCAGATGCTGCTGGGAGTGGTGTTGGAGGGCCAGTAGGAGGCACTCTTTCCTCTGGTCTAGAAAATATACCAATACCCCAAGGTAGTGATTGGGGACACTACCCTGTGTAGGGTGCCATCTTTCAGATGGGACATTAAATGGGTGTCCTGACTCTCTGAGGTCTTTAAAGATCCCATGGCACTTATCATAAGAGTAGGGGTGTTAACCCTGGTGTCCTGGCTAAATTCCCAATCTGGCCCTCAAACCATCACGGTCACCTAATAATCCCCAGTTTACAATTGGCTCATTCATTCCCCCTCCTCTCCCCTGTAACTATTCCCCAGGTTGTTGCTGTAAATGAGAATGTGTTCTCAGTCAACTTACCTGGTAAAATAAATGTTAAAAATGTTGCCTCATGCAGCGCGACTTCTCCATTGCATAAAGTTGAACAGGCTGTTAACTGTGGAATGTTGTCCCACTCCTTTTCAATGGTTGTGTGAAGTTGCTGGACTTTGGGGGAAACTGGAACACCATGTCGTACACGTTGATCCAGAATATATATATTTTTTCAATGGGTGACATGTCTGGTGAGTATGCAGGCCATGGAAGAACTGGGACATGTTCAGCTTCCAGGAATTGTGAACAGATCCTTGCGACATGGGGCCGTGCATTATCATGCTGAAACATGAGGTGATGGTGGTGGATGAATGGCACGACAATGGACCTCAGGATCACATCACAGTATCTCTGTGTACTCAAATTTCCAACTATAAAATGCAATTGTGTTCGTTGTTCGTAGCTTATGCCTGCCCATACCCTAGCCCCACCATGGGGCACTCTGTTCACAACGTTGACATCAGCAAACCTGCTCACCCACACAACGACATATACATGGTCTGCCATCAGGCCGGTACAGTTAAAACCGGGATTCATCCGTGAAGAGCACACTTCTCCAGTGTGCCAGTGGCCATCGAAGGTGAGCATTTACCCACTGAAGTCAGTTACGACACCGAACTGCAGTCAGGTCAAGACCCTGGTCAGGATGACGGGCACGTAGGTAACTGAGTGATACAATATTGAAAGCATGACGTGCTTCTACACAGGAAGTTGCAGACACTTGTAGAATCTATGCTAAAGCGCATTGAAACTTTTCTGGCACCTCAATTAAGATCCAATCAAATTGTATTGGTCACATGCGCCGAAAACAACAGGTGTAGACCTCACAGTGAAATGCTTACTTACAAACACTTAACCAACAATGCAGTTTAAAAAAACAATTATGGTAAAAATAAGAAATAAAAGTTAAACAAGTAATTAAAGAGCAGTAAAAATAACCATAGCGAGACTATATACAAGGGGTGTACCGGTACAGAGTCGATGTGCGGGGGCACCGGTTATTTGAGGTAATATGTACATGCAGGTAGAGTTATTAAAGTAACTATGATGATAACAACAGAGGGTAGCAGTGGTGTAAAAATGGGGGGGGGGGGGCAATGCAAATAGTCTAGGTAGCCATTTGATTAGGTGTTCAGGAGTCTTATGGCTTGGGGGTAGAAGCTGTTTAGAAGCCTCTTGGACCTAGACTTGGCGTTATGGTACCGCTTGCCTTGCGGTTGCAAAGAGAACAGTCTATGAGTAGGGTGGATTGAGTCTTGATCATTTTTAGGGCCTTCCTCTGACACCGCCTGGTATAGAGGTCCTGGATGGCAGGAAGCCTGGCCCTAGTGATGTACTGGGTCGTTCGCACTACCCTCTGTAGTGCCTTGCGGTCAGAGGCCGAGCAGTTGCCATACCAGGCAGTGATACAACCAGTCAGGATGCTCTCGATGGTGCAGCTGTAGAACCTTTTGAGGATCTGAGGACCCATGCCAAATCTTTTCAGTCTCCTGAGGGGGAATAGGCTTTGTCGTGCCCTCTTCACAACTGTCTTGGTGTTTTTGGACCATGATAGTTTGTTGTTGATGTGCACACCAAGGAACTTGAAGCTCTCAACCTGCTCCACAGCAGCCCCATCGATGAGAATGGGGGCGTGCTCGGTCCTCCTTTTCCTGTAGTCCACAATCATCTCCTTGGTCATGATCACGTTGAGGGAGAGGTTGTTGTCCTGGTACCACACGGCCAGGTCTCTGACCTCCTCTCTAAGACACTTTCACTTGGTGTTTCCTTTATTTTGGCTGTTACCTGCAGCAGCAGGCTACACAGAGAATGGAACAGCTGTATAGGGGAAACCGCTTGAGTCGCGCAAAGGGGAATATATAACATTGCAGATAAAGTTTTGAATGAGACAATTGGTACAACATCTAAAGGTCTGCATCACGATACTGAGAGCTTTGGGGTTTGTCCGATGGGCATTATGATCTGGTTGCATGCAGCTGTGCACTGAATTTATGATTTCTTGGGTTCTGCCAGCTGTGGGGGCATGTGGTCAGGATTAAACCCAAGGTAAACAGTTAGTGTATGTTTCCCTTCATTCTGTGATGTATAATTTTTTCCTATCATCTCACCAATGTCCGTTTAGGACGAGACTGATTTGACAAATTACAATACTTACACTTTATAGTAAATTTTAACACTAAAATAAATGTTTCTCGCTCATATCGATTCCATATAGCCCATTTTCTAAATGAAAAGTTGCTTTTTAGGGGTAGTCGCTCCAGGGTCCTCAAACTTAACTCTGGACCTCAAAGCTCACCTGGGACACCAGGTGGGTGATTCCCCTCTAATCAGGGACTGATTTTGACCTGGGACACCAGGTGGGTGATTCCCCTCTAATCAGGGACTGATTTAGACCTGAGACACCAGGTGGGTGATTCCCCTCTAATCAGGGACTGATTTTGACCTGGGACACCAGGTGGGTGATTCCCCTCTAATTAGGGACTGATTTAGACCTGAGACACCAGGTGGGTGATTCCCCTCTAATTAGGGACTGATTTAGACCTGGGACACCAGGTGGGTGATTCCCCTCTAATTAGGGACTGATTTAGACCTGGGACACCAGGTGGGTGCAATGAATTATCAGGTAAAACAGAAAACCAGCAGGCTCCGGGCCTCGTAGGGTAAGAGTTGAATTCCCCTGCTCTAGGGTAGGGCTCTCCAACCCTGTTCCTGGAGTGCTACCGTGCATGTTTTCACTCCAACCCCAGTTGTAACTAACCTGATTCAGCTTATCAACCAGCTAATTATTAGAATCAGGTGTAGTAGAGTGTTGGAGTGAAGAGCTACTGTCCTGTAGGTTTCAAAGAACAGGGTTGGAGCCCAGCTGGTTTAGGGGTTAGTTAGCGACGTCCCAAGGATTCCATAAAGCACTACCTTTGGTGAATCACTACCACATACATGTAATCTCGCTTTGCATAATCCTAGCTCCCTTTCCTCCTCTCCTTAGCTTTCCTAGAACCATTTCCTCATATCCTTGTGTAACAGTATAACTTTAGACCGTCCCCTCGCCCATACCCGGGTGCAAACCAGGGACCCTCTGCACACATCAACAACAGTCACCCACAAAGCATCGTTACCCATCGCTCCACAAAAGCCACGGCTCTTGCAGAGCAAGGGGAACTACTACTTCAAGGTCTCAGAGCAAGTGACGTCACCGATTGAAAAGCTATTTAGCTAGCCATTTCACATCTGTTACACTTGGCCTTCCTAGCTCCTGTTCTTATCTTAATATCTAGCCTCCTTTCTTTTATCCCTCCCCCCCACCCTACCCTTTGCTCCTAGCTCTAATTTTTTCTAACACCCTTTCCTTTCCTCCTATTCTAGTTTCCTTTCCTTCTTCACTTGCTCCCTTCCCTAACTGTTTTTTCTCTTCTCCTTCCCTTTCCTAGATCTCAATTCAAGATTGACTTAAAATGAAAAAATTATATTTAAAAAATATCGTGTTCATGCAGAGATTGAAGTCAATCATAGGAATGTGGGCGTATGGATAATATAATATTCAGAAATACATAGCTATCACACAAAATCACTAGATGCAAAGGTTTGTTAAAAACAGAATCAATATTTGACAGCGTTTTCTATGAGCACTTCCGGTTAAAAACAAATCAGTGAGATCAGTCTCCCGATTGGTCGAATTTAAAAATGAGACCGGGACAGTTTTGGACGACAACAGAAGACGGAATTTCGTTGCGAAACAAAAAAAAAGATCTGTCACGTAAGTAGACATTAAAAACGCTAATATCATTTTTACCCCTAATGATTAGAATATATGTGGGTAAGTTAGTGGTTTGCATGTCTCTTCATTATGTAAAAAAAAAAAAAGATTAAGTTAGCTGTGTTGCCGTGGCAATAGTGATTTAGCCAACGTTAACTAGCTGTCAGTGTAGTTACCGATTTGTTTCGTTCAAGCCGACAAAAAACACGTTCTACTCCGCCTGTTTTAGTGCTGTGATCTGCTTACGGTTTATTAATGTCGAAGGTGATTTGTTAGCTAGCGAGTTGCTAATGTCCGTTGGTAACTAACTATAGCCAGTGTTTTTGCTCAACACCCTGTTTCTTTGTCTCCACCACATATGACACCAGGATGATAGAATCAGGTTGTCACAGCACATTGGAAAACGCAGAGGAGAGAGAAATTAACGTCGACGACCTGAGGAAAGATCTTTTCTCAGAGTTTCACTCACAGGAGTCGTGCCTAGGAGAGAACGAGCACTTGCAGGTGTACCTCCGCATTCGACCGTTCGCATCAATTGAAAGAGAAAATGGCGAATCGCAGGTAATTTGAACACACTGTTCTGGCTTGAAATAGTTTTTTTCACAAGAAGCACACACGCCAGGTAACAAGAGCCTTGGACCAAAACTGTTGACCAAAAGTTTTTAAATTGACCATTAACTTGTTGACCTTTGCTATACAAATTCAAGGACTGCGTTTCCATTGAGCCCCCGGACAAGGTGCTCCTCAAGGCTCCAAGGACTTCCCTCTCAGCAAGGCTTAGTGACAAATCAGTCCCTCAGACAGCTCAACGGTTCCAGTTCTCACAGGTCATTCAGCAGGGCCTGTCAGTGCCATCCAGGGACTATATATATATATATATATATATGTGTTTTGCCTGCCAACTAAATCTGACACATTTTCAGTAATGTTGATTTTAATGTGTACTGTCCCTGTATAAAACACATTTTAACAAAGTAGAACAAAAACACACTTGAAAATAAATAAATAACCACAATCCTTATAAGGAACAGAAGATGGATCTTCTAACAACACTGTTCATTTATTTTGGTCCTCAGGTGCTGGGGCCAGAAACCTCTCAGAAGGAGATGTTTGATGGCACAGTGAGAAGTCTGGTCAAGGATGTTTTGGAAGGTGGAAATTCTCTGGTGTTCACATATGGAGTCACAAATGCTGGAAAGACATTCACATTTCTAGGTTTGATTTTCTTGCCTTTTCTTGCCTTGCAGCTGTTTTGTCCTAAACATCCTACTTGTACACAAGGGCTGTCCTGAGTTAAGCTGTTGCACAGATTCACTGTTTGAATAACACTGAAACGCAAAACCTTTTTTAAAGTCAAATCATATGTTGACCCTTCAACCCCTTGCTCTTTATGGCCAACTCTCATAAAAACACACGAAGACGACATGATTCACAAATTAACAAATCTTAAACACCTGTTGTTTTTTTAGGTACAGAGACCAACGCAGGGATCCTGCCAAGGTCTTTGAATGTCATCTTCAACAGCATTGAGGGCCGTGTTTACAACCAGATAACTATCAAGCCACAGCGATGCAGAGAGTTCATCAGGCTCACTAAAGACCAGCAGAGTGAAGAGGCCACTAACAAGAGAAATCTCTTCAGGCTCCTCAAGGAGGTACAGGGTTGATTTATTAACCCCCCCAAAAAAATTTAAGCCATTGCATTACTTAACAAGTTTTTCTTTGGGTTTAATAATTTATATTCTATCATTGCTCTTCCCGCATAGAGTGATAACCCGAAAAGCTCCACCAGCCAGACAAGCAAGACAACCCTGCAAGGCAAGGAGATTCATCATTTATGTGGTCTTACATCCCCATGCATGTTCATGTTCTGCATTTATACATGATTGTCACGTTGCTCTCTCTCTCTCTCTCTGGTAGTTTGGTGTGTTGTTTGTCATCACAATAGACCTCTATCCAACAAGAGGGTTTGTAAAACAGGCTAACCCCGCCACTTGTTTCTCTGACAGGGTCCACACTAAGTGACATTGAGAGGACTGTGACTGAAGACTCTTTCAGTCTGGTTGTTGACGCACACACCAAGTTCTCAGTCTGGGTGTCCTTCTGTGAAATCTACAACGAGAATATTCACGACTTGCTGGAGCCCGTACCGATCGGGGCCCTGAAGAGATCCACGCTGCGGCTATCACAGGATGTCAAAGGCAACTCCTTTGTAAAAGGTAACAGATGCATTGGAGGTGTAAAACACATGTATATATATATATATATCTGTATAACAAGTTCTTTATATATCTATCCCGGGAATCGGACCCACAATCCTGTTAGAGAAGCACCATGCTCTACCAACTGAGCTGCAAAGGACCAAATGTTCCTGCGTGTGATTTTTTTTTTTCAGATCTGAAGTGGGTACAAGTGAACAATGCGGAGGAAGCCTACAAGGTGATGAAGCTAGGAAAGAAGAACCAGAGCTTTGCCAGCACAAAGCTCAACCTCCTCTCAAGCAGGAGGTATGAGCATTTAAAGCACGTCCATTTCCTTTTTCAATTATTCATTTGAATGTTTCTTTGGGCTGTTACTCACTTGCGTGAGCCAAGTTCACACAGTAGAGTAGATTGACCTCTGAGCTCTTATAAAAAAATATATATAAATTTGTTCTGTTCCTATGCTCAGCCACAGCATATTTTCTGTTCGTATCCTGCGGATTGAAGATGCTCGGATTCCTCGCGTTAACTCTGTCAGCGAGTAAGTGAAATGCATATTTCAATTCATTTTTTTTTTTGCGCACAGTAAAAAAATCTTATATGAGCCCCGTGCAGTACTTGTGGGTGTCTAAAGGCAAGGCTGTTCTTGTCTTTCTGTTCAGGTTGTCCCTGTGTGACCTGGCTGGGTCTGAGCGGTGTGCTAAAACGCAGAATAAAGGGGAGCGTTTGAAAGAGGCAGGGAACATCAACACATCGCTGATGACGCTGGGCAAGTGTATCAACGCCTTACGTCAAAGCCAGCAATCCAAGTGAGCCTTGTCTGCTATTTGACATATGTAATAGAGTCTACAAAACATTAGGAACGCCTAATGGGGGGGGGGGGGGGGGTTTATATGTAATCTTTTAGCTGAATCTTCAACTCATTTCCCAGTGCTCTGAGAACTGTTTTTGTTGTACATCGTCCCTGTCCAAACATAATAAATACAATTTATTTTCTGACCTGCCTCTTGTTTGCTAGGCTGCCACAGCACATCCCTTTCAGGGAGAGCAAGCTCACCCACTACCTGCAGGGCTTCTTCTGTGGGTGGGGCAAAGCCTGCATGGTAGTCAACATCAACCAGTGTGCCTCCATGTACGACGAGACGATCAACGTGCTCAAGTTCTCCGCCGTGGCTCAGAAGGTGGTGGTGCTGACATCCAAGACCGTCCCCCATCTCGCCACCAAGACGTCGGCCCGGGAACTGTCCATGATCGTCGACCAAGCAGACAGGAAGAATCTGTTGGGTCGGCGGAGAAGGAGCTCCCTGGTTGGCTGGGAGACCAGTCTGGAGGATGTACAGGAGGATGTTGATGGCATGGAAGAGGAGAACACGGCAGAGGACAGCGTGATTGAGGAGACCATGAAAGAAGTGGACGATGACAAGTTTCTCATCGATAAAGATGCTTATGAGGTAAGGCAGCTACTAGGTCAGGGAGTGCCAGGGACCTCATTACCCCAGGCACCATTACACCATATTGAGGGATCTCATTACAACAGGCCTCATTGCACCATACCGAGGGACCTCACCGTACCATATTGTCACCACACGGAGGGGCCTCATTACGCCAGACCGAGGGACCTCACCGTACCATATTGTCACCACACGGGGGGGCCTCATTACACCATACTGAGGGACCTCATTACACCACACCTCATTACACCATATTGAGGGATCTCATTACAACAGGCCTCATTGCACCATACCGAGGGACCTCACCGTACCATATTGTCACCACACGGAGGGGCCTCATTACGCCAGACCGAGGGACCTCACCGTACCATATTGTCACCACACGGAGGGGCCTCATTACGCCATACCGAGGGACCTCACCGTGCCATATTGTCACCACACGGGGGGGCCTCATTACACCACACCTCATTACACCATACTGAGGGGCCTCATTACACCACACCTCATTACACCATACTGAGGGGCCTCATTACACCATACTGAGGGGCCTCATTACACCATACTGAGGGGCCTCATTACACCATACTGAGGGGCCTCATTACACCATACTGAGGGGCCTCATTACACCATACTGAGGGGCCTCATTACACCATACTGAGGGGCCTCATTACACCATACTGAGGGGCCTCATTACACCATACTGAGGGGCCTCATTACACCATACTGAGGGGCCTCATTACACCATACTGAGGGGCCTCATTACACCATACTGAGGGGCCTCATTACACCATACTGAGGGGCCTCATTACACCATACTGAGGGGCCTCATTACACCATACTGAGGGGCCTCATTACACCATACTGAGGGGCCTCATTACACCATACTGAGGGACCTCATTACACCATACTGAGGGACCTCATTACACCATACTGAGGGACCTCATTACACCATACTGAGGGACCTCATTACACCATACTGAGGGACCTCATTACACCATACTGAGGGACCTCACCGTGCCATATTGTCACCACACGGGGGGGCCTCATTACACCACACCTCATTACACCATACTGAGGGGCCTCATTACACCACACCTCATTACACCATACTGAGGGGCCTCATTACACCATACTGAGGGGCCTCATTGCACCATACCGAGGGACCTCACCGTGCCATATTGTCACCACACGGGGGGTCCTCATTACACCACACCTCATTACACCATACTGAGGGGCCTCATTACACCATACTGAGGGACCTCATTACAGCACACCTCATTACACCATACTGAGGGGCCTCATTACACCATACCGAGGGACCTCACCGTACCATAATGTCACCATACTGAGGTGCCATTTCAATATGTATTGCGATTTGGTACTGTTGTTCTCTTGCGTTCCGAACATATTGCTCACCACATGTCTGCTGCAGAGGGACGAGTCATGATGACTAGTTTTGATCCGTTGTGGAAATAAGTGCTGAAAACAAATTGGCTCCCTATTTTTAAAAAGTGGAGCACAAGCTATGAAGGAAAAAAATTGTTTTTGTGCAGGGACAGCCAACTAGCGCAAAAATAATAGCGAGATTGTCAAAAAGACACAATATATTGTCAAAAATAATATCCGATTATGTAACCAGATTTGATTTGTTCCCCCATCACTACAAAACTCTGTTTAGTATTCACCTACATTACCAGGCCCTGATTTGATTGTTCTGAAATTTGAGGAAGATTCAGGCCTAATAGTCTCGTAAAGGGACCAGAGTTTTGCCTGATCAGGTCACATTGTCAAAACTCTGGTCCCTTTTAATGTAAAGTTCACCCAGAACTAAATTCTTGTGTAATTTGGTCAGATGCTTTATTTCAAATAAAATGTAAAAAAAATATAAGTCTGTCCACAAGAGAGAAATGTGAAGTAAGTATTTTAATGTCTGTTAACCCTTTCAGAGCCAACTCCTCCAGTTGAAGGAGCTCCGGAAACAGCTCCAGAAAGAGAGGTCTGAAAACCTGGCTCTGGAATCCCGGATCCGTGACGAGGTCACAAAGGACTTCTCGGAGCTCTTCTCTGAAATGCAGACCGACTACAAGTGAGCTCTGCTCTGCCTATTTTGTTTTAAGTAGTCATTTTTGTAGGGCTGTTTTTTAAATAATAATAGATTGGATTGATTGATATATTGCTTTTTTTATCAACTGAGGTACTCAAAGCTTTACATTAGTAAGGGGGATTTAAAGGTAAATGTTTTTACATGCATAAAACTGAGCAAGCTGTAGCTATAGTAACTTGATTTCTTTGTCTTTTTTAAAGGGAACGTCTGGCCAAAGAGAAGGAGATTGTCGAGGAGAGAGCGGAGAGGCGTCTAGAGATCCTGAAGAATCTAGTGAACAAGAACACCAGTCAAGAGGAGCTGGAAAGAACCGATGAAGAACTGGACAGAGCAGAGCGAGCCACGGTAATACGGCCAAACTAGACACGTTGGCCGTCGAGCAGTGTCAACCTCCATCGTATATAGCCTTGTCTCTTCCTCCACCTGACACTGACTTTGCTGATAACTACTCTATTGAGGAATCACGTACCGACTATGACATGTGGTCTCACCTAGCTATCTTAAGATGAATGTACGTACTGTAAGTCGCTCTGGATAAGAGCTTCTGCTGAATTACTAAAAAATGTGTATTGTCTCGTGTAGAAGGACAGCTCGTCGTTGGGAGGCATGTTTGACTCCATGTGCAGTGACCTGGCTGGCATAAAGATGGCGGCTGAGACGTGCAAGACATGTCTGGTGGTCGCCCACCTAAGTAGTGACACCGTCTCCAACCTCTCAGAGCAGCTGCCTGTCAAAACCAATGGTAACCAACTGGCCGGTCGTTTTATTTTAACACAACACAATGGAGTCCACTAAGCGGAGGCTTGACGATGATTTTGAAAGGGGTGTGTAATGTTAAAAACCAAGATGTTGCACCCCTTTTTGGGTCCTCGGGACCAGGATTATGAACCACTGATGCACTCTGTCACATTCACCTTTCAGTAGAACTCTGTCAGCAATAACCTGTTAATCAGCAGTTTTCACTTATCCATCAATGACAGAAGCAGACCGGTTTACATGATTTTATTATATTTTTTTCCAGTTTTTGTGATGGAACGTGCTAGGTTTCCTTCTGGTTGATTAGTCCGTTGTCTTCCGTTGATTTTCAGAACTGGAAAATGATTGCAGACGAGCACCGCAATCAAACGAACAGCTTGACGAGGCTAGGAAGGTACTGTCAAATGCATTCTTATTTTGGATGGGGGTATTTGGCAGCAATGTGACTTATTTTTTTTATTCTAACTAGTCAATCGTGGACAGACTACGTATACCACATGATGCTGCAGTTTAGTTCTGTGTTAACTGAGAGTCGTACTGACAAACCTTTTTTTGTGTTTTCTCTTGTAGACTCTAAAGTCTCAGGAGCTGAAGTTCTCCGACCTCGTGGAGGTGTGTCATGAGAAGGATGAGATGATCTCCTCGCTTCGGAACACCGTGGACCAGCAGGTCAAAGACACTATCAAGGATGTAAGTTCATTTTAAATGACAAGCTATCAGCCTGTTCATAGTCCAGTGATTCTCAAGTCTTTTTTTTGGGGGGGGGGGGCTTTTGTGATAGAAAATTCATCACATCAAATGTTATTGGTCACATGCACATGGTTAGCAGATGTTATTGGTCACATGGTTAGCAGATGTTATTGGTCACAGGGTTAGCAGATGTTATTGGTCACAGGGTTAGCAGATGTTATTGGTCACAGGGTTAGCAGATGTTATTGGTCACAGGGTTAGCAGATGTTATTGGTCACAGGGTTAGCAGATGTTATTGGTCACAGGGTTAGCAGATGTTATTGGTCACAGGGTTAGCAGATGTTATTGGTCACAGGGTTAGCAGATGTTATTGGTCACAGGGTTAGCAGATGTTATTGGTCACAGGGTTAGCAGATGTTATTGGTCACAGGGTTAGCAGATGTTATTGTGAGTGTGGCGCAATTCTTGTGCTTCTAGTTTCGACAATGCAGTAATATCTAACAATTCCACCACAACTACCTAATACACACATCTAAGTAAAGGGATGGAGTAAGAATATATACATATATGGATGAGTAATGCAGAGCGACAGAGGCAAGATGCAATAGATGGTATGTAATGTACAGTTGAAGTTGGAAGTTTACATACACCTTAGCCAAATACATTTAAACCTCTGTTTTTCACCATTCCTGACATTTAATCCTAGTAAATATTCCCTGTTTTAGGTCAGTTAGGATCACCACTTTATTTTAAGAATGTGAAATGTCTGAATAATAGTAGGGAGAATGATTTATTTCAGCTTCTATTTCTTTCATCACATTCCCAGTGAGTCAGAAGTTTACATACACTCAATTAGTATTTGGTAACATTGCCTTTAAATTGTTGAACTTGGGTCAAACATTTCGGGTAGCCTTCCACAAGCTTCCCACAATAATATGGGTGAACTTTGGCCCATTCCTCCTGACAGAGCTGGTGTAACTGAGTCAGGCTTGTAGACCTCCTTGCTCGCACACAATCTTTCAGTTCTGCCCACACATTATCTATGGGATTGAGGTCAGGGCTTTGTGATGGCCACTCCAATACCTTGACTTTGTTGTCCTTAAGCCATTTTGCCACAACTTTGGAAGTATGCTTGGGGTCATTGTCCATTTGGAAGACCCATTTGCGACCAAGCTATAACTTCCTGACTTATGTCTTGAGATGTTGCTTGAATATATCTACATAATTTTCTTTCCTCATGATGCCATCTATTTTGTGAAGTGCACCGGTCTCTCCTGCAGCAAAGCACCCCCACAACATGATGCTGCCACCCCCGTGCCTCACAGTTGGGATGGTGTTCTTCGGCTTGCAAGCCTCCCCCTTTTTCCTCCAAACATAACGATGGTCATTATGGAAAACAGTTCTATTTTTGCTTCATCAGACCAGAGGACATTTGTACAAAATGTACGATCTTTGACCCCATGTACAGTTGCAAACCGTAGTCTGGATTTTTAATGGCGGTTTTGGAGCAGTTTCTTCTTCCTTGCTGAGCGGCCTTTCAGGTTATGCCGAAAAAGGACTCGTTTTACTGTGGATATAGATACTTTTGTACCTGTTTCCTCCAGCATCTTCACAAGATCCTTTGCTGTTGTTCTGGGATTGATTTGCACTTTTCACACAAAAGTACATTCATCTCTAGGAGACAGAACGCGTCTCCTTCCTGAGCGGTATGACGGCTGTGTGGTCCCATGGTGTTTATACTTGCGTACTATTGTTTGTACAGATGAACGTGGTACCTTCAGGTATTTGGAAATTGCTCCCAAGGATGAACCAGACTTGTGGAGGTCTACCATTTATTTTGATTTTCCCATGATGTCAAGCAAAGAGGCACTGAGTTTGAAGGTAGGTCTTGAAATACATCCACAGGTACACCTCCAATTGACTCAGGCTAATTGACATCATTTATCAGAAGCTTCTGAAGCCATGACATCATTTCTGGAGTTTTCCAAGCTGTTTAAAGGCACAGTCAACTTAGTGTATGTAAACTTCTGACCTACTGGAATTGTGATACAGTGAAATAATCTGTCTGTAAACATTTGTTGGAAAAATTACGTGTCATGCACAGAGTAGATGTCCTAACTGACTTGCCAAAACTATAGTTTGTTAACAAGAAATTTGTGGAGTGGTTTGAAAACAATTGAATGACTCCAACCAAAGTGTATGTCAACATTCTGACTTCAACTGTACATGTGAGATGAGTAATGCAAGATATGTAAACATTAAAGTGACTAGTGATCCATTTTATTGAAGTGGCCAATGATTTCAAGTTTGTATGTAGGCAGCAGCCTCTCTGTGTTAGTGATGAACATAATTGCAAATGAGTTCTGCTATGACTTTTTGCAGTGCATCATGGCTGGACGAACCAAGTCTGACCCTGGGAAGCAACATTTTAAAAGCCCATGTCTTGGCATCTGAGAGAATATTGCAATACGACACATTTTGTCATGGGGCAGAGTTTAAAAAATGTACTGTGGATACCAATATCCCTGTGAGCTGCCCAGGCCTGTGTCACTCAGGGTTAAGAATATATATTGTAAATGAATGATATTGTATTATAACCTCTTAACTTATTCCACGGATGTGTTGTCCAAAACTGTGTTTAATCTCTTAGTAGTATTCATTTAACAATGTATTATATTTTGACATCTGACCACCTGCGGGTACCTAGCCGACCCCACTTTGAGTACCCCTGTCACACTCTGTATTTGGCAATACCTCTCCCATTTTTATAGCTCACTGGTGCCAATTTCCCATCCAAATGTCACCTTTTTTTTAAATGAATGCTCATATCCAGAACGTGACTTTTAATTTTTTTTATTCCAGCTTGAGTAGGCCATGCTAGATGTTTTAACACTGTTGGGGGGGTTTCCCTTGTCAGAAGACTACATTCGACAGCATCAAGGATGAGCTCCGGCGTCTGAAGAGCAGCTGCACTTGTTCCGGAGGGGAGAAGAGCAGCTCTCGCACAGAGAGCCGTAAACGGCTGGTGGACCTCCATCCGGACCTGGAGGAACAGCCCCCTAGCAAGAAAGGTATGGGTTCGGCTCCGAGCACTGCCGGGATGTCCCTCCCACCGTTTGTTGGGGGGAGAGCAGGGGGGGGGGAGAGTAATGCCGGAGGTCGCAAAAACATCCGCTCGAAAAGGCGGCTGTCTGCGCTCAATAAATAATGCTGCCTCAGACTTCCTTATGTTTTCTATTATAAATGCTTCTACTTTTTTAAAGTGGTTGTCGTATTCATGATTTTATTTGGTTTTCTGTACTCAGACATTTAAAATAATATATATATATATATATATGTACCAGCTATGGAAGGTATTATTGAGGTGTCACATCATTAGAGACACCATGTTCTGAGAAATGATCTTCACTAAGATGGGCTTAGAAATGTTTATTTTTCATTTATCAATTGCTGACCAAAATTGCAATGTGTCTAGTTGTTGTTTTGCTGTTTTAGCAAACCTCTAGCCCTAATCCCATTCCACTGGCTAAAGCTTAATGACAGAACACCAGATTCATTCAGTTATATACTGTTAAGCATCCCATTAACCTAAACTAACATCCCACCATACTGCCGACGATTCTATTATAATATACTTGGTTTGCAATGCCTTTTTTTTTGTATATATATTTTTTTTAGAGATGACTCATCAATGTCCTGTTCTTTTGTTAGGATTCCATGGGGAGGAAGAGGAAGAGATGGACAGATTGCGCTGGGAGCAGGAAGTGAAATCCTCAGAAGTGGCGCGACTAGTAGACACACTGCAGCTTGATCAGGTAGCACACGGAGAGGGTGACTGGAATGTGCCGGAGAACAATATCTCCTGTATGGAGGAACATGAGCTGAAAGCTGAGCTGGAGGCGCAGACGCGTGCTCACGAGGAGGCCCTGTCCGCGGTGGTGGAGAATGCCAGGCTACTCCAGGAACAGGGAGACTTGCAGTGGGAGATGAGCACACTCCGAGGGGAATCCCAGGATCTAACTGGGAAGCTGCAGGCCCTGGAGAGGGAGGTCAGTCTGCAGACGGCCAGAGCAGAAAAAGCTGCCGAGGACCGACAGGCCACGCATGACCACGAGCTCAGAGAGAAAACTGCCCTTATTGACTCCCTGAAACAGGAAGTGGCACGCCTAGGGCAGGAAGTTGTGGCCTCTCAAGCTGCGTCGGGAGTACAAAGGGACAGCAGGCTTCTCAGAGACAAGATGGCGGAACTGAAGAGGGAATGCTCAGAGGCCCTGGAGGAGAGGCTCTTGCTGAAAGAGAAACTGGCCCAACAGCAGATCATAGAACAGGAGCTGAAAGAGAAACTGGCCCAACAGCAGATCATAGAACAGGAGCTGAAAGAGAAACTGGCCCAACAGCAGATCATTGAACAGGAGCTGAAAGAGAAACTGGCCCAACAGCAGATCATAGAACAGGAGCTGAAAGAGAAACTGGCCCAACAGCAGATCATAGAACAGGAGTTGGGGGAGCTGAAGGAGAAACTGGCCCAACAGCAGATCATAGAACAGGAGCTGAAAGAGAAACTGGCCCAACGGCAGATCATAGAACAGGAGCTGAAAGAGAAACTGGCCCAACAGCAGATCTCAGAACAGGAGTTGGGGGAGCTGAAAGAGGAACTGGCCCAACAGCAGATCTCAGAACAGGAGTTGGGGGAGCTGAAGGAGAAACTGGCCCAACAGCAGATCATAGAACAGGAGTTGGGGGAGCTGAAGGAGAAACTGGCGCAACAGCAGAACATAGAACAGGAGTTGGGGGAGCTGAAGGAGAAACTGGCCCAACAGCAGATCATAGAACAGGAGTTGGGGGAGCTGAAAGAGAAACTGGCCCAACAGCAGATCATAGAACAGGAGCTGAAAGAGAAACTGGCCCAACAGCAGATCTCAGAACAGGAGTTGGGGGAGCTGAAGGAGAAACTGGCCCAACAGCAGATCATAGAACAGGAGTTGGGGGAGCTGAAGGAGAAACTGGCCCAACAGGAACTGACCTTGGAGCAGCTTAAGGTGGAAATGGAGGCTAAAGAAGAGGCCCACGTTGACAGCAAGAACTCTGTAGCAGAGGGGCTGAGGAAACTAAACTCTGAACTGGAGGTTGAGGTTGCGACCTTGAAGGGAAAGATGGCCTATCTGGAGGAAGAGGAGCGCACCCGCCAAACAGAGAGGGAGGTGGCTGTAACCGTGTCCCAAACGGAGAGAGTGACAGAGTTGGAGAAGATACTGTTCAACAAGGAGGCGGAGGTGTCGGGCCTGCAGAGGAGCCTGAGGGAGGCGCAGGAGAGGTGGGAGGATGAGGAGACCGCTGCGGTGCAGGAGGCTCGTAGGAGGGAGGTGGAGAGGAGGAGGGAGCTGCTGGCCGTGGCTGAAGAGGCCATCGCTCAGAAGGACTCTGAGCTGAAGAAGAGAGCCCAGGACATCACCAGGTTAGTGGGCTTGCTGGCGTCATTCACTCTGAATAGTGGGGAGGCCTACGGGCCAATCCCAAATCATCCTCTAAACCCTATGCACGTGTGGAGATCTGAGAGGATATGATTGGTGTAGACTAGGTGGAACTGTCACCGTACTGCCTATCAGAGGGCAAGGTGCAGCTATTACAAGATTGATTACACGTGTCTTCTCAGATCTCTACAAGGTGTACAGGGCACCGGGTTTAGGGGTCGTTTTGATTTCTTTATTTTCCCTGCTCATCCCGACTGCTAAACCTCTCTCTCTAATATAGCGGTGTTTTTAAATGAATCCCATGTGTTTGTGACCACAGATTGAAGGAGACCATTAAACTTGACTCGGACAAAGTGAAGAGTTTGAGCCTGGACCTTGAGAGGAAAGACGATGAAGTTTCTGATCTCAAAGAAAAGCTGTCCGACTCTAAAAAACAGATACTGCAAGTTCAAAAGGAGGTAAAGGCTGAAAAGAGTTATATTTTTCATTGTGGCGGCAGGGTAGCCTAGTGGTTAGAGTGTAGAGGTGGCAGGGTAGCCTAGTGGTTAGAGTGTAGAGGTGGCAGGGTAGCCTAGTGGTTAGAGTGTAGAGGTGGCAGCGTAGCCTAGTGGTTAGAGTGTAGAGGTGGCAGGGTAGCCTAGTGGTTAGAGTGTAGAGGTGGCAGCGTAGCCTAGTGGTTAGAGTGTAGAGGTGGCAGCGTAGCCTAGTGGTTAGAGTGTGGAGGTGGCAGCGTAGCCTAGTGGTTAGAGCGGGGAGGCGGCAGCGTAGCCTAGTGGTTAGAGCGGGGAGGCGGCAGCGTAGCCTAGTGGTTAGAGCGGGGAGGCGGCAGCGTAGCCTAGTGGTTAGAGCGGGGAGGCGGCAGCGTAGCCTAGTGGTTAGAGCGGGGAGGTGGCAGCGTAGCCTAGTGGTTAGAGCGGGGAGGTGGCAGCGTAGCCTAGTGGTTAGAGCGGGGAGGTGGCAGGGTAGCCTAGTGGTTAGAGCGGGGAGGTGGCAGGGTAGCCTAGTGGTTAGAGTGGGGAGGTGGCAGGGTAGCCTAGTGGTTAGAGTGGGGAGGTGGCAGGGTAGCCTAGTGGTTAGAGTGGGGAGGTGGCAGGGTAGCCTAGTGGTTAGAGTGGGGAGGTGGCAGGGTAGCCTAGTGGTTAGAGTGGGGAGGTGGCAGCGTAGCCTAGTGGTTAGAGTGTAGAGGTGGCAGCGTAGCCTAGTGGTTAGAGTGTAGAGGTGGCAGCGTAGCCTAGTGGTTAGAGTGGGGAGGTGGCAGCGTAGCCTAGTGGTTAGAGTGTAGAGGTGGCAGGGTAGCCTAGTGGTTAGAGTGGGGAGGCGGCAGCGTAGCCTAGTGGTTAGAGTGTAGAGGTGGCAGCGTAGCCTAGTGGTTAGAGTGGGGAGGTGGCAGGGTAGCCTAGTGGTTAGAGTGGGGAGGTGGCAGCGTAGCCTAGTGGTTAGAGTGTAGAGGTGGCAGGGTAGCCTAGTGGTTAGAGTGGGGAGGCGGCAGCGTAGCCTAGTGGTTAGAGTGTGGAGGTGGCAGCGTAGCCTAGTGGTTAGAGTGGGGAGGTGGCAGGGTAGCCTAGTGGTTAGAGTGTAGAGGTGGCAGCGTAGCCTAGTGGTTAGAGTGGGGAGGTGGCAGGGTAGCCTAGTGGTTAGAGTGGGGAGGCGGCAGCGTAGCCTAGTGGTTAGAGTGTAGAGGCGGCAGCGTAGCCTAGTGGTTAGAGTGGGGAGGTGGCAGGGTAGCCTAGTGGTTAGAGTGGGGAGGTGGCAGCGTAGCCTAGTGGTTAGAGTGGGGAGGTGGCAGGGTAGCCTAGTGGTTAGAGTGGGGAGGTGGCAGCGTAGCCTAGTGGTTAGAGTGGGGAGGTGGCAGCGTAGCCTAGTGGTTAGAGTTGGGAGGTGGCAGGGTAGCCTAGTGGTTAGAGTGGGGAGGTGGCAGGGTAGCCTAGTGGTTAGAGTGGGGAGGTGGCAGCGTAGCCTAGTGGTTAGAGTGGGGAGGTGGCAGCGTAGCCTAGTGGTTAGAGTGGGGAGGTGGCAGCGTAGCCTAGTGGTTAGAGTGGGGAGGTGGCAGGGTAGCCTAGTGGTTAGAGTGGGGAGGTGGCAGCGTAGCCTAGTGGTTAGAGTGTGGAGGTGGCAGCGTAGCCTAGTGGTTAGAGTGGGGAGGTGGCAGGGTAGCCTAGTGGTTAGAGTGTGGAGGTGGCAGCGTAGCCTAGTGGTTAGAGTGTAGAGGTGGCAGCGTAGCCTAGTGGTTAGAGTGGGGAGGTGGCAGCGTAGCCTAGTGGTTAGAGTGGGGAGGTGGCAGCGTAGCCTAGTGGTTAGAGTGGGGAGGTGGCAGCGTAGCCTAGTGGTTAGAGTGGGGAGGTGGCAGGGTAGCCTAGTGGTTAGAGTGGGGAGGTGGCAGGGTAGCCTAGTGGTTAGAGTGGGGAGGTGGCAGCGTAGCCTAGTGGTTAGAGTGGGGAGGTGGCAGGGTAGCCTAGTGGTTAGAGTGGGGAGGTGGCAGCGTAGCCTAGTGGTTAGAGTGGGGAGGTGGCAGCGTAGCCTAGTGGTTAGAGTGGGGGAGGTGGCAGGGTAGCCTAGTGGTTAGAGTGGGGAGGTGGCAGGGTAGCCTAGTGGTTAGAGTGGGGAGGTGGCAGGGTAGCCTAGTGGTTAGAGTGGGGGAGGTGGCAGGGTAGCCTAGTGGTTAGAGTGGGGAGGTGGCAGGGTAGCCTAGTGGTTAGTGGGGAGGTGGCAGGGTAGCCTAGTGGTTAGAGTGGGAGGTGGCAGGGTAGCCTAGTGGTTAGAGTGGGGAGGTGGCAGGGTAGCCTAGTGGTTAGAGTGGGGAGGTGGCAGGGTAGCCTAGTGGTTAGAGTGGGGAGGTGGCAGGGTAGCCTAGTGGTTAGAGTGGGGAGGTGGCAGGGTAGCCTAGTGGTTAGAGTGGGGAGGTGGCAGGGTAGCCTAGTGGTTAGAGTGGGGAGGTGGCAGGGTAGCCTAGTGGTTAGAGTGGGGAGGTGGCAGGGTAGCCTAGTGGTTAGAGTGGGGAGGTGGCAGGGGGTAGCCTAGTGGTTAGAGTGGGGAGGTGGCAGGGTAGCCTAGTGGTTAGAGTGGGGAGGTGGCAGGGTAGCCTAGTGGTTAGAGTGGGGAGGTGGCAGGGTAGCCTAGTGGTTAGAGTGGGGAGGTGGCAGGGTAGCCTAGTGGTTAGAGTGGGGAGGTGGCAGGGTAGCCTAGTGGTTAGAGTGGGGAGGTGGCAGGGTAGCCTAGTGGTTAGAGTGGGGAGGTGGCAGGGTAGCCTAGTGGTTAGAGTGGGGAGGTGGCAGGGTAGCCTAGTGGTTAGAGTGGGGAGGTGGCAGGGTAGCCTAGTGGTTAGAGTGGGGAGGTGGCAGGGTAGCCTAGTGGTTAGAGTGGGGAGGTGGCAGGGTAGCCTAGTGGTTAGAGTGGGGAGGTGGCAGGGTAGCCTAGTGGTTAGAGTGGGGAGGTGGCAGGGTAGCCTAGTGGTTAGAGTGGGGAGGTGGCAGGGTAGCCTAGTGGTTAGAGTGTGGGAGGTGGCAGGGTAGCCTAGTGGTTAGGAGTGGGGAGGTGGCAGGGTAGCCTAGTGGTTAGAGTGGGGAGGTGGCAGGGTAGCCTAGTGGTTAGAGTGGGGAGGTGGCAGGGTAGCCTAGTGGTTAGAGTGGGGAGGTGGCAGGGTAGCCTAGTGGTTAGAGTGGGAGGTGGCAGGGTAGCCTAGTGGTTAGAGTGGGGAGGTGGCAGGGTAGCCTAGTGGTTAGAGTGGGGAGTGGCAGGTAGCCTAGTGGTTAGAGTGGGGAGTGGCAGGGTAGCCCTAGTGGTTAGAGTGGGGAGGTGCAGGGTAGCCTAGTGGTTAGAGTGGGGAGGTGGCAGGGTAGCCTAGTGGTTAGAGTGGGGAGGTGGCAGGGTAGCCTAGTGGTTAGAGTGGGGAGGTGGCAGGGTAGCCTAGTGGTTAGAGTGGGGAGGTGGCAGGGTAGCCTAGTGGTTAGAGTGGGGAGGTGGCAGGGTAGCCTAGTGGTTAGAGTGGGGAGGTGGCAGGGTAGCCTAGTGGTTAGAGTGGGGAGGTGGCAGGTAGCCTAGTGGTTAGAGTGGGGAGGTGGCAGGGTAGCCTAGTGGTTAGAGTGGGGAGGTGGCAGGGTAGCCTAGTGGTTAGAGTGGGGAGGTGGCAGGGTAGCCTAGTGGTTAGAGTGGGGAGGTGGCAGGGTAGCCTAGTGGTTAGAGTGGGGAGGTGGCAGGGTAGCCTAGTGGTTAGAGTGGGGAGGTGGCAGGGTAGCCTAGTGGTTAGAGTGGGGAGGTGGCAGGGTAGCCTAGTGGTTAGAGTGGGGAGGTGGCAGGGTAGCCTAGTGGTTAGAGTGGGGAGGTGGCAGGGTAGCCTAGTGGTTAGAGTGGGGAGGTGGCAGGGTAGCCCTAGTGGTTAGAGTGGGGAGGTGGCAGGGTAGCCTAGTGGTTAGAGTGGGGAGGTGGCAGGTAGCCTAGTGGTTAGAGTGGGGAGGTGGCAGGGTAGCCTAGTGGTTAGAGTGGGGAGGTGGCAGGGTAGCCTAGTGGTTAGAGTGGGGAGGTGGCAGGGTAGCCTAGTGGTTAGAGTGGGGAGGTGGCAGGGTAGCCTAGTGGTTAGAGTGGGGAGGTGGCAGGGTAGCCTAGTGGTTAGAGTGGGGAGGTGGCAGGGTAGCCTAGTGGTTAGAGTGGGGAGGTGGCAGGGTAGCCTAGTGGTTAGAGTGGGGAGGTGCAGGGTAGCCTAGTGGTTAGAGTGGGGAGGTGGCAGGGTAGCCTAGTGGTTAGAGTGGGGAGGTGGCAGGGTAGCCTAGTGGTTAGAGTGGGGAGTGCAGGGTAGCCTAGTGGTTAGAGTGGGGAGGTGCAGGGTAGCCTAGTGGTTAGAGTGGGGAGGTGGCAGGGTAGCCTAGTGGTTTAGAGTGGGGAGGTGGGCAGAGTAGCCTAGTGGTTAGAGTGGGGAGGTGGCAGGGTAGCCTAGTGGTTAGAGTGGGGAGGTGGCAGGGTAGCCTAGTGGTTAGAGGGGGAGTGGCAGGGTAGCCTAGTGGTTAGAGTGGGGAGGTGGCAGGGTAGCCTAGTGGTTAGAGTGGGAGGTGGCAGGGTAGCCTGTGGTTAGAGTGGGAGTGCAGGTGCCAGTGTTTAGAGTGGGAGGTGGCAAGGGTAGCCCTAGTGGTAGAGTGGGGAGGTGGCAGGGTAGCCTAGTGGTTAGAGTGGGGAGGTGGCAGGTAGCCTAGTGGTTAGAGTGGGGAGGTGGCAGGGTAGCCTAGTGGTTAGAGTGGGGAGGTGGCAGGGTAGCCTAGTGGTTAGAGTGGGGAGGTGCAGGGTAGGCTAGTGGTTAGAGTGGGGAGGTGGCAGGGTAGCCTAGTGGTTAGTGGGGAGGTGGCAGGGTAGCCTAGTGGTTAGAGTGGGGAGGTGGCAGCGTAGCCTAGTGGTTAGAGTGGGGAGGTGGCAGCGTAGCCTAGTGGTTAGAGTGGGGAGGTCGGCAGCGTAGCCTGTGGTTAGAGTGGGAGGTGGCAGGTAGCCTAGTGGTTAGAGTGGGGAGGTGGCAGGGTAGCCTAGTGGTTAGAGTGGGGAGGTGGCAGGGTAGCCTAGTGGTTAGAGTGGGGAGGTGGCAGGGTAGCCTAGTGGTTAGAGTGGGGAGGTGGCAGGGTAGGCCTAGTGGTTAGAGTGGGGAGGGTGGCAGGGTAGCCTGAGTGGTTAGAGTGGGGAGGTGGCAGGGTAGCCTAGTGGTTAGAGTGGGGAGGTGGCAGGGTAGCCTAGTGGTTAGAGTGGGGAGGTGGCAGGGTAGCCTAGTGGTTAGAGTGGGGAGGTGGCAGGGTAGCCTAGTGGTTAGAGTGGGGAGGTGGCAGGGTAGCCTAGTGGTTAGAGTGGGGAGGTGGCAGGGTAGCCTAGTGGTTAGAGTGGGGAGGTGGCAGGGTAGCCTAGTGGTTAGAGTGGGGAGGTGGCAGGGTAGCCTAGTGGTTAGAGCGGGGAGGCGGCAGCGTAGCCTAGTGGTTAGAGCGGGGAGGCGGCAGCGTAGCCTAGTGGTTAGAGCGGGGAGGCGGCAGCGTAGCCTAGTGGTTAGAGCGGGGAGGCGGCAGCGTAGCCTAGTGGTTAGAGCGGGGAGGCGGCAGCGTAGCCTAGTGGTTAGAGCGGGGAGGCGGCAGCGTAGCCTAGTGGTTAGAGCGGGGAGGTGGCAGCGTAGCCTAGTGGTTAGAGCGGGGAGGGTGGCAGCGTAGCCTAGTGGTTAGAGCGGGGAGGTGGCCTAGTGGTTAGAGCGTTGGACTAGTAACCGAAAGGTTGCAAGATCGAATCCCCGAGCTGACAAGGTACAAAATCGGTCGTTCTGCCCCTGAACAGGCAGTTAACCCACTGTTCCTAGGCCGTCATTGAAAATAAGAATTTGTTCTTAACTTACTTGCCTTAAATAAAGGTAAAATAAATACAAAAATGAGTGTGCAATATACAGTATATACACACACACAAGTATGTGGACACCTGCTCGTCAAACATCTCATTCCAAAATCATGGCCATTCAATATGGAGTTGCCCCCCCCCCCTTTGCTGCTTTGACAGCAAAGGGGGGGGGGGGGGGGGGGCTTTCCACTAGATGTTGGAACATTGCTGCAGGGACTTGCTTCCTTTCAGCCACAAGCATTCGTGAGGTCAGGCACTGATGTTAGGCCTGGCTCGCAGTCGGGTCTAGATCAGGGTTGAGATCAGGGCTCTGCAGGCCAGTCAAGTTATTCCACATCGAACTCGACAAACCATTTCTGTATGGACCTCGCTTTGTGTTCGGGGGCATTGTCATGATGGAACCAGGAAAGGGCCTTCCCCAAACTGCTGCCACGAAGTTGGAGGCACAGAATCATCTAGAATGTCATGGCATGTTGTAGCGTTAAGATTTCCCTTTTATTGGAACTAAGGGGCCCGAACCAATGAAAAACAGCCCCAGACTATTATTCCTCCTCCACCAAACTTTACAGTTGGCACTATGCATTCGAGCAGGTAGAGTTCTCCTGGCATCCGCCAAACCTAGATTTGTCCATCAGACTGCCAGATGGTGAAGCGTGATTCATCACTCCAGAGAACGTGTTTCCACTGCTCCAGAGTCCAATGGTGGTGAGCTTTATACCACTTCAGCCAATGCTTGGAATTGCGCATGGTGATCTTAGGCTTGTGTGCCGCTGCTAGGCCATGGAAACCCATTTCGTGAAGCGTCCGACAAACAGTTCTTGTGCTGACGTTGCTTCTAGAAGTAGTTTGAAACTCGATAGTGAGGGTTGCAACCGAGGGCAGACTATATTTTTATGTGCTACGCGCTTCAGCACTCTGTTCCTGTTCTGTGAGCTTGTGTGGCCTACCACTTCTTGGCTGAGCCGTTGTTGCTCCTAGATGTTTTCACTTCACACTAACAGCACTTTTTAAAAAAGTTGTTACGTTCTAATTCTGAGTAACACTCAACTAACATTTATGAAAGCTGAACCAAGTTTAATTCTGCCCAGAGTGTCAATACAGCTACATTAGACAAGAACATTTTCACACTGATATTTAACCCTTCCTCATAGGCTGAGTCTCCTCCTTCACATCTGTACAAACATCATTCTTTATTGCTAGGCAGGACACTAAGTGATACGGGCCATAAACGTTTTTATTTCTCCCGTAAGATGACCTGACCTGATCTACCCCCCCCACCTCCATCACTAATCCATGGCTCTCTCCCCTTTATCAATGTCTGCCACATGTAATCAATCCACTGCACTTAACACATTCCAAGTTTAATTGCACAAACTTATATACCTTCCTCCTATAACCATTCTGGTGTAGACCCTCTAAACCTCAGCCCCCTCCCTCAGTGACCTGAATAAGTACATTTCCTATTCTCAGAACCCAACACAGTTGACCGGGGGCAGCTCTAGCAGGGCAGAAATTTGACGAACTGACTTGGTGGCATCCTATGACTGTGCTACGTTGAAAGTCACTTAACTCTTCAGTACGGGCCATTCTACTGTCAATGTTTGTCTATGGAGATTGCATGGCGGTGTGCTTGATTTAAAAAATATATATATTATTTTTATACACACGTCAGCAATGAGTGTGGCTGAAATGGCAAAAATCCACTCATTTGAACGGGTGTCCACATACTTTTGTAATGTAGTTGGTTTATAATTCAACACACAATCACTATTTCAATAACATATTTTAAAAAATTAGTAATACAATGTGAATAATGCATTAAACACTTCATAACGTATTGAAGACTTGATAACATGTGTGACCTTTTTGTTATCCCTACCCAAGATCGTCTTGGAGAAATCTCTCAAACTGAAACTGCTGGACTTGGAGAAAGTGAGGAAACAGCAGCAGGCAGACTTGGCCAACAAAGACCGGACCATACAACAACTGAAATCTGTATGTTGTTATATATATATATATATATATATATATATATATATATATATAACCCAGAGATATATATATATATCTCTGGGTTATAACCCAGAGATATATATATATATCTCTGGGTTATTTTCATTCTAACAAAGAGACGTGTGTGTGTATGTATGTATGTATGTATGTATGTATGTGTGTGTGTGTATATTGATGATGATTAGTTGACAAGTTGAATCTTATATATATATATATATATATGTGCGCCCTTGTTGTTGACCGGCTCTTCCTCTATCCAGGAACGTTCTGCTGACTCCAAGTCTGAGGAGAACCTAAAGCTGTATCAGAACGCCTGCACCGGTACCCATTGCTCCGCACTGTTCTACCCTGTGTGTCTGTCTTCCATACATCAGTCTGTGTGTTGAACTCTGTCTTCCTCGACTACTTAGTAAAACTGTGGATTAATCACACTATAGAACACACTGTTCTAAAACATGTATTCCGTTTAGCAGCAAATATCAACATATGAGACTCACGCATACTGAGAACGCGGCGTCACTCACGCATACTGAGAACGCGGCGTCACTCACGCATACTGAGAACGCGGCGTCACTCACGCATACTGAGAACGCGGCGTCACTCACGCATACTGAGAACGCGGCGTCACTCACGCATACTGAGAACGCGGCGTCACTCACGCATACTGAGAACGCGGCGTCACTCACGCATACTGAGAACGCGGCGTCACTCACGCATACTGAGAACGCGGCGTCACTCACGCATACTGAGAACGCGGCGTCACTCACGCATACTGAGAACGCGGCGTCACTCACGCATACTGAGAACGCGGCGTCACTCACGCATACTGAGAACGCGGCGTCACTCACGCATACTGAGAACGCGGCGTCACTCACGCATACTGAGAACGCGGCGTCACTCACGCATACTGAGAACGCGGCGTCACTCACGCATACTGAGAACGCGGCGTCACTCACGCATACTGAGAACGCGGCGTCACTCACGCATACTGGGGCGGCAGGGTAGCCTAGTGGTTAGAGCGTTGGACTAGTAACTGGAAGGTTGCAAGTTCAAATCCCCGAGCTGACAAGGTACAAATCTGTCGTTCTGCCCCTGAACAGGCAGTTAACCCACTGTTCCTAGGCCGTCATTGAAAATATTAATTTGTTCTTAACTGACTTGCCTACTGTGAACACATCATTTAATGCAGTGTGTGTGTGTCCCCCAACAACACACATTTTTATTGTAGATCCGGACAAACTCACCTGATTCAACTCATTGAGGGCTTGATGATGATTAGTTGACAAGTTGAATCAGGTGTGTTTATCTGGGGCTACAATAAAATGTGTACTGTTTGGGAGTACTGGAGTTGGGAAAACACTGATTTAATGCGCAATTGCGTGTTTTCCTGTCGTTTGTTTTTGGTACAGCCGTTCCCTTGATCTGATTTATTAGACACACGTGGATCTGAAAAGGTGCTCTTACTCCGTTAGCATCCAGAGAATTATATTACTGTAGATGAAAGTCAAAATGAGTTTGACATCCTGGCATTTTTAAAGCATTTACTTTTAAGTTTCAGAATTGCACAGACTAGAGAATGTTCTATTTCCACATAACCAAAATGGCCACTTTTTAGAATGCAAGTTCAAGTATTGACCTTTATATATAATTTACATTATTATTATTTGACAGTACATACGGTAGTCTATTCCCATATGCTTTTCTCTGTGTGTCTCTGTCTTGTATTCATGGGGTTCATTGTGCTTCCTCAGACCTTCAGGCTAAGGAGCGTTTGATTGAGGACATGCGTCTGGCTCTGACTGAGCAGGAGGACACCCAGACCCAACAGGAGCAGGTGCTGGAGGCTAAACTGGAAGAGATCGACGCCCTCACAGAAGGTGGGATTATCAAATCACTATTTAAAGTGCATTTAAACACGTGTCAATACACTTACCAAAACAAATATATATATTAAAAATGAATAATAACAAAATAATATTTTAAATATAGCTGCAAACACAAGCAGCAATGAACGGGGTTCACAGGATGTCAAAGGAAACAATATCAGTCTTCATGTGTAATCAGTGAAAGCATTGCCATGTTAATAACAAATGTAATGAGTAAATACCAAATCTGGAGAGTATCTGAAGTTCATGAGGAGAAACTGATTGTAGCTGATTTTGAGAACTAATGTTACATTATGCAAAGAATAAATTGTTAGACATTTCCTTTTTTTTTTTTTGTAGTTCGTTTTTTTAGATATCAATACTAAATTCAGTGTAGTTCATTTTAGGGATGTCTGTGATAGCAATGACGTGTTTTCAAATTGGTAGGCCACTGTGGAGTGGATTTACAGTGGTTTAAAATGGACACTTAAAATCTGATTTTTTATTTATCAATAACTCAGCCATCTTTTGACCAATCCCTTTGCATTTCTCTGTATCATGGGCCAACATTCCAAATTTGGTGTCTGAAGATTTGAAGTATTTTTAGCATATTAGCTAATATCCATCTACTTGTATTGTGTGGCACTCTTTGAATGCATCAATTATTTTCTCAAACTCTTTCGGGAGTATTTTTTTTTTAGTCCATGAGAAGATTTTTTTAAAATGTATTTTTTAGCAGTAGAGTTACATAGTCATATACGTGATTGTAAATAGTTTCCTAAAGATATCAATGGCAAACTTAACATGGTTCATCGTATTAATGTCTTTGACACTGAACAGTTTCATAGGCCATTGTTGAGTGGTACAAAGGATTTAAATGGACGCGTAAATCTTATTTCCTGATTATTGAATCAGTAACTCAGCCATCTCTTAACCAATCCCTTAGCTTTTCTCTTAACCAATCCCTTAGCTTTTCTCTTAACCAATCCCTTAGCTTTTCTCTTAACCAATCCCTTAGCTTTTCTCTTAACCAATCCCTTAGCTTTTCTCTTAACCAATCCCTTAGCTTTTCTCTTAACCAATCCCTTAGCTTTTCTCTTAACCAATCCCTTAGCTTTTCTCTTAACCAATCCCTTAGCTTTTCTCTTAACCAATCCCTTAGCTTTTCTCTTAACCAATCCCTTAGCTTTTCTCTAAACCAATCCCTTAGCTTTTCTCTAAACCAATCCCTTAGCTTTTCTCTAAACCAATCCCTTCGCTTTTCTCTAAACCAATCCCTTCGCTTTTCTCTTAACCAATCCCTTAGCTTTTCTCTAAACCAATCCCTTCGCTTTTCTCTAAACCAATCCCTTCGCTTTTCTCTTAACCAATCCCTTAGCTTTTCTCTAAACCAATCCCTTAGCTTTTCTCTAAACCAATCCCTTAGCTTTTCTCTAAACCAATCCCTTCGCTTTTCTCTAAACCAATCCCTTCGCTTTTCTCTTAACCAATCCCTTAGCTTTTCTCTTAACCAATCCCTTAGCTTTTCTCTTAACCAATCCCTTAGCTTTTCTCTTAACCAATCCCTTAGCTTTTCTCTTAACCAATCCCTTAGCTTTTCTCTTAACCAATCCCTTAGCTTTTCTCTTAACCAATCCCTTAGCTTTTCTCTTAACCAATCCCTTAGCTTTTCTCTTAACCAATCCCTTAGCGTTTCTCTTAACCAATCCCTTAGCTTTTCTCTTAACCAATCCCTTAGCTTTTCTCAAACCAATCCCTTAGCTTTTCTCAAACTAAGTTAAGAGATGTACAATGAACCTACATACCGAGATGTCCCAAGATGGAGGAAAACAAAATATCCTGATTGGACCTTATGGGCCCTTGAGACACATTTGTTCAGCGTGAGGAAAGCCGTCAACATACACAGTTTCAAGTCGCTAGGTCAAATGGGGCGGAGATATAAGCGTTTAAGTGAGACCCCTTATAACATTGTCACCTACTGGCCAATCAGTGCCATTTATTATTTTGACCAAATTACTCATGACCTCTTTGTTTCTTTTTCTTTGTCAAATTTAGAAAAAATATATATAATCTAAGAATAACAATAGATTACAGGTTGGCTGTGAACCCCTAAAAAAAGACGTATTTTTCCATTTCAGATTTCAGCTCTTTATATTTGGTAACAGACAGTACTCAAGTGTTTTTTGTTGTTGTCATTTTCAGAGGTGGAGAAAGTGAAAGGGCTGTTACGCTACCAGGACAATAGAAAAGACACTGTGGCCCTGAGAGACGGCCAATCGGACGAAGCCAAATTAGCCAAACAGGAAGCCGTTCAGGCTCAAGTGACCTTGAAGGTGAACCTCTAAATATTTAGTTGATAAATGCATATTCTGTCCCGTCCTTTTTTTTTTTGTTGATTGGATTAATCCTCGTTTGTACGTGGTTTTGATTGGATTAATCCTCGTTTGTACGTGGTTTTGATTGGATTAATCCTCGTTTGTACGTGGTTTTGATTGGATTAATCCTCGTTTGTATGTGGTTTTGATTGGATTAATCCTCGTTTGTACGTGGTTTTGATTGGATTAATCCTCGTTTGTACGTGGTTTTGATTGGATTAATCCTCGTTTGTACGTGGTTTTGATTGGATTAATCCTCGTTTGTACGTGGTTTTGATTGGATTAATCCTCGTTTGTACGTGGTTTTGATTGGATTAATCCTCGTTTGTATGTGGTTTTGATTGGATTAATCCTCGTTTGTACGTGGTTTTCCCCCAAGTAATCATATGAGTTAGCGCTGGGATTATACAACCAAAAAATGACAGTGACGACTGAACAGACCTCTTATCGAGGACATTTTTACTGATCTCGATAATTACAATAAATAGTCTATAGCCTTCTAAATGTGATGTTTGACGTGAAATAAGTCTGCTAGTGTGGCTGGTTGGTAACGGGACAAATGCTAGCTAAAACGTTCAAACTAGAAGTAGGCGTTTTTAAGGGTCATGTAAAAAGTAATTGAGGGGCACATTGTTAGAAATCAATCATTATTGCGTATTTTTGTCTACATTGCTCGTGTGTGTGTGTGTGTGTGTGTGTGTGTGTGTGTGTGTGTTTCTAGCTGTGCACTGAGAAGCACCAGGCTGACAGGAGGAAGTGGCTTGAGGAGAAGATGGTTCTGATCCGGCAGGCCAAGGAGGCCGAGGACAAGAGGAACCAGGAGATGAGGAAGTTCGCAGACGGCCGTGAGCGACACGCCAAACAGCAAACTCAAGTGGTAATAGAACTTCCTGTAGAAATGACCAATTAGAACCTCTCCTCTGGGGACGAGGAGATTCAATAAGATACAGATTAAAAGGATTACCAGCACTGCTGCGTTAACCTCAAATGGATTACAGACAGATTTGACACTGTACACCAACATAACCCCGGATGCCCTTGCATTTGCCTAGGCATTACCCGAAAATACACACTAAACCAATTCTTAACCAATCTCCCCCCCCCCCCCCCCCAGTCCTTCTGTGTATTTGAACTATTCCACAACATCAAATTTACACCTGACTTCAACTTGTCAACTAATCATCAAGCACTTAAATAGGTGAATCAAGTGGGCTACAACAAAATGGTGAAACGTCTCGGGGTCCCCGAGGAGAGGTTTTTAAAACCCCTACCCTTGAGTTCAGCCGCAAAAACAGACGGTGCCTGCTAAGGAACCCCTCTTGTCTGTCTGTGACCCTGTAGGAAGATCTGGTGGCCCAGCTCGATGAGAAGGAGCAGGACCTAGTGAAGTGGAGGAAAGAGAGGGACTCCCTGGTGACCGCTCTGGAGGTCCAGCTAACCAAACTCGTCTCCAACATCGCAGACAAGGACGAACAGATAGCCAGTCTCCGCTGCAACGCCACCTCTCAGCCAGCAGAGGTCAGTTCAAGCACACACATGATGGGACTGTTAGGTTGGTTGGGGCTGTCGGAGAATGTTCTCATTTGGGATGGTACATATTAAGGTTGGCTGCAGGGTTGTTGGTCATTTTCCATTTTAACTTTGCATACAGAAGAAGTGATTTGGAGTTTAGAAAACCCTTTTTTATTTTTTTAAATAGTTGCCACTGATTTTATGCACATTGAGTGTGAAAATGCTCTCTACAAAGGTATTGTTACTGTAGGTTAATTTATTATCTATCATTTTGAAAGGGAATTGTTTCAAACTCTGGATGGGGGCACAGTTCACATTCCATTACATTTTGTGGTACCTTAACAGCACGAAAATGAACACAACTTTGTACCATGAGGCTGGATGGGAGTTAATTGGTCCATTATATCCTAATGGGTGGTGGTGTTGGTGGTGTTTGTCCTTCCTCAGAAGCACCATGGCCAGGTGGAGGTTGAGGAGCTGCAGAGCCTTCTGTCTGAGAGAGACGCTGAGATCCTTAAGCTGAAGGAACAACTGATGGCTGTAGCCAAAGCAAGTGGCAACGTCTCATCTGCGCCTCCCACTAAGCTCAGAGAGACCGCCGCTCTGGTGAGAGCCGTCTCCTTTATGACAAATCCAAGTGTATGGGTCACGTGTACAGGATACAGGGTGTAAAATGCTTTACTTGCGAGCTCTCAAAAAGCCTTGGCGTGTCCACACATTAGCATAAATAAACTTTATTCAATCTCCCATCTATATTTTGTAAGTTGGTCTTGTTGATACAAAGGATGAGGGCTCTCTCTCACTCACTCAGACTAAAGCAGAGGAGTGCCCTCCCAAAGTCAGTGAGAGAACTCTCCACGACGACAACAGTGAACTAGTACATGGAGTGAAGACTGAGAAGAGGACCAGTCAGGTAATCAGTTGTATCTCTAGACATGCGGGTTTCCTCCCCACAATGTTCCCTTAACACGTCTGTCTGTGTGTAACAGAACGTCTGTCTGTGTGTAACAGAACGTCTGTCTGTGCGTAACAGAACGTCTGTCTGTGCGTAACAGAACGTCTGTCTGTGCGTAACAGAACGTCTGTCTGTGCGTAACAGAACGTCTGTCTGTGCGTAACAGAACGTCTGTCTGTGCGTAACAGAACGTCTGTCTGTGCGTAACAGAACGTCTGTCTGTGCGTAACAGAACGTCTGTCTGTGCGTAACAGAACGTCTGTCTGTGCGTAACAGAACGTCTGTCTGTGCGTAACAGAACGTCTGTCTGTGCGTAACAGAACGTCTGTCTGTGCGTAACAGAACGTCTGTCTGTGCGTAACAGAACGTCTGTCTGTGCGTAACAGAACGTCTGTCTGTGCGTAACAGAACGTCTGTCTGTGCGTAACAGAACGTCTGTTTGGCATAGAGGAAGTACATTATCGCCTTATCCGACCTGTTGCCCACATCCCCCCTCAGAATGGTAGTTATCAAGATGAAGAGATCGCTGAGGAGTGCGTTTCTCAAGTTTAGTCTAGTTTGCATCAACTATCTTCACTAAAACCACTGCGAAGGTTTAGCCTGCAAACCTTCTTTTTTTTTTTCGACTCGCTACGTTTTGTCATGCCTGCCTTGTGATTGGTTGGGAGTTGCTGCAGTTGCCTTGGGTCAGGTTTCCGGAGGTAATCATGGACATTGCATCAGACAGAGCAGACAGCCAGACATGGTGCTGAGGTGAAGGTTAACGAATGGACACAAGGTTATGTGAGCTATTGAATCAATCCAATATGGTATCCTTCCGCGTGTCAGGAGACACTCCGAGTAAAAAAATATTCTCTAAAGATATTGGCCTCATTCTGGTCCACGCCCATTATTTGAAGTGCGTTTTCTACTATTTTTCATGTGTCCATTTTAAACACTTCTGACCGAAGAGCTGTTTGGGAGCCAAATTAATGTCTCTTTTTTTTAGGTGAACGGAGCCAAATGATCCGGCTCACCAGAAAGCCTTGGCGTGTCCATCGCTAGTTCCACAGCTACGGTAGTCATGGGAGAGTGCAGTGATTTTTTAAGAACTATTTTCACTCCGATGGAGAAAAATGTACACTGCTCAAAAAAATAAAGGGATATATATATATATATATATATCTGACCGTTAAATGGAACATTAAAATAACACATCCTAGATCTGAATGAATGAAATATTCTTATTAAATACTTTTTTCTTTACATAGTTGAATGTGCTGACAACAAAATCACACAAATTATCAATGGAAATCAAATGTATCAACCCATGGAGGTCTGGATTTGGAGTCACACTCAAAATTAAAGTGGAAAACCACACTACAGGCTGATCCAACTTTGATGTAATGTCTTTAAAACAAGTCAAAATGAGGCTCAGTAGTGTGTGTGTGTGGCCTCAACGTGCCTGTATGACCTTTCTACAACGCCTGGGCATGTTCCTGATGAGGTGGCGGATGGTCTCCTGAGGGATCTTCTCCCAGACCTGGACTAAAGCATCCGCCAAATCCTGGACAGTCTTTCGTGCAACGTGGCGTTGGTGGATGGAGCGAGACATGATGTCCCAGATATGCTCAATTGGATTGAGGTCTGGGGAACGGGCGGGCCAGTCCATAGCATCAATGCCTTCCTCTTGCAGGAACTGCTGACACACTTCAGCCACATGAGGTCTAGCATTGTCTTGCATTAGGAGGAACCCAGGGCCAACCGCACCAGCATATGGTCTCACAAGGGGTCTGAGGATCTCATCTCGGCGTCTCCAGACTGTCACGTCTGTCACATGTGCTCAGTGTGAACCTGCTTTCATCTGTGAAGAGCACAGGGTGCCAGTGGCGAATTTGCCAATCTTGGTGTTCTCTGGCAAATGCCAAACATCCTGCACGGTGTTGGGCTGTAAGCCCAACCCCCACCTGTGGATGTCTGGCCCTCATACCACCCTCATGGAGTCTGTTTCTGACCGTTTGAGCAGACACATGCACATTTGTGACCTGCTGGAGGTAATTTTGCAGGGCTCTGGCAGTGCTCCTCCTGCTCCTCCTTGCACAAAGGCGGAGGTAGCGGTCCTGCTGCTGGGTTGTTGCCCTCCTACGGCCTCCTCCACGTCTCCTGATGTACTGGCCTGTCTCCTGGTAGCGCCTCCATGCTCTGGACACTACGCTGACAGACACTGCAAACCTTCTTGCCACAGCTCGCAATGATGTTCCATCCTGGATGAGCTGCACTACCTGAGCCACTTGTGTGGGTGTTGTAGACTCCGTCTCATGCTACCACTAGAGTGAAAGCACCGCCAGCATTCAAAAGTGACCAAAACATCAGCCAGGAAGCATAGGAACTGAAGTGGTCTGTGGTCACCACCTGCAGAACCACTCCTTTATTGGGGGTGTCTTGCTAATTGCCTATAATTTCCACCTGTTGTCTATTCCATTTGCACAACAGCATGTGAAATGTATTGTCAATCAGTGTTGCTTCCTAAGTGGACAGTTTGATTTCACAGAAGTGTGATTGACTTGGAGTTACATTGTGTTGTTTAAGTGTTCCCTTTATTTTTTTGAGCAGTGTATGTCGCTTTAGAATCTGTCAGAACATCATGCTGAATGTTAACCCGACTGACTAGACGCTGCTGAATGTTAACCCGACTGACTAGGTGCTCCTGAAGGGTTAACCCGACTGACTAGGTGCTCCTGAAGGGTTAACCCGACTGACTAGGCGCTCCTGAAGGGTTAACCCGACTGACTAGGCGCTCCTGAAGGGTTAACCAACCCTCACTGTCATACTGTGTACCCTTGTCTGTAGGGGTCTGGGGGCTACCCGTCGGTGCTAGACTCCTCAGAGATCATAACGGAGGGAGGCAGGACCAGCCGCTTCCCCAAGCCTGAGCTCGAGATCTCCTTCAGCCCGCTGCAGCCCAACAGGATGGCCCTGAAACGCCAGGGAGAGGACGTGATCAACGTCAAAATCACCCGCAAGAGGAAGAGCTCTGATATTGACAAGGTAGACCGTGTTAAAGGCATCGTTCTCCCCCCTACCAAATTACCGAATGACATTTTTAGTTTCCTTTACCCAGTAAGAGCTGTTTGGATTGGAGCATGCTAATGCTCCCATGACTTGAATGGGATTTGTGCCACAAATGCTGTAGTTTGGTGGGACACTCCACTGAGATGCAGACCCTGTCCATCTTACCATTCAGGTGGTGGTCATGTCTCTCCTGTCAGTCATCTTAAAAACATGCAACTAATACGTTTAAAAAAAAATAATATATATATATATATATTTTTTTAACCTCCTTTTGGGCTGGATGTGTCAATGTGTAGTTCACAGGGTACCCACTAGGCCCTGGGGCGGCAGGGTAGCCTAGTGGTTAGTGTTGGACTAGTAACCGAATGGTTGCAAGTTCAAATCCCCGAGCTGACAAGGTACAAAACTGTCGTTTTGCCCCTGAACAGGCAGTTAACCCACTGTTCCTAGGGCAGTTAACCCACTGTTCCTAGGGCAGTTAACCCACTGTTCCCAGGGCAGTTAACCCACTGTTCCCAGGGCAGCTAACCCACTGTTCCCAGGGCAGCTAACCCACTGTTCCCAGGGCAGCTAACCCACTGTTCCCAGGGCAGCTAACCCACTGTTCCCAGGGCAGCTAACCCACTGTTCCCAGGGCAGCTAACCCACTGTTCCCAGGGCAGCTAACCCACTGTTCCCAGGGCAGCTAACCCACTGTTCCCAGGGCAGCTAACCCACTGTTCCCAGGGCAGCTAACCCACTGTTCCCAGGGCAGCTAACCCACTGTTCCCAGGGCAGCTAACCCACTGTTCCCAGGGCAGCTAACCCACTGTTCCCAGGGCAGCTAACCCACTGTTCCCAGGGCAGCTAACCCACTGTTCCCAGGGCAGCTAACCCACTGTTCCCAGGGCAGCTAACCCACTGTTCCCAGGGCAGCTAACCCACTGTTCCTAGGGCAGCTAACCCACTGTTCCTAGGGCAGCTAACCCACTGTTCCTAGGGCAGCTAACCCACTGTTCCTAGGGCAGCTAACCCACTGTTCCTAGGGCAGCTAACCCACTGTTCCTAGGGCAGCTAACCCACTGTTCCTAGGGCAGCTAACCCACTGTTCCCAGGGCAGCTAACCCACTGTTCCTAGGGCAGCTAACCCACTGTTCCCAGGGCAGCTAACCCACTGTTCCCAGGGCAGCTAACCCACTGTTCCCAGGGCAGCTAACCCACTGTTCCCAGGGCCGTCATAGAAAATAAAAATGTGTTCTTAACTGACTAGCCTAGTTAAATAAAGGTTAAACTAAAAAACACATTTTTTTGCATATGAACCGTCTTATGAAGTGTTTTTAATAATTAGGTTCTACTTAAGAGAAAGTCGTTCAACATATATTAATAGTTTATTGCCCCTGTCTTGGAAAAAAAAAAGCTTGTTTCCATGACGTAGGAGTGAGTGAAGGCTGTGGGGCAGTATGGGTCTCTGCTGCAGTGACGTAGGAGTGAGTGAAGGCTGTGGGGCAGTGACGTAGGAGTGAGTGAAGGCTGTGGGGCAGTGACGTAGGAGTGAGTGAAGGCTGTGGGGCAGTATGGGTCTCTGCTGCAGTGACGTAGGAGTGAGTGAAGGCTGTGGGGCAGTGACGTAGGAGTGAGTGAAGGCTGTGGGGCAGTGACGTAGGAGTGAGTGAAGGCTGTGGGGCAGTGACGTAGGAGTGAGTGAAGGCTGTGGGGCAGTATGGGTCTCTGCTGCAGTGACGTAGGAGTGAGTGAAGGCTGTGGGGCAGTGACGTAGGAGTGAGTGAAGGCTGTGGGGCAGTATGGGTCTCTGCTGCAGTGACGTAGGAGTGAGTGAAGGCTGTGGGGCAGTGACGTAGGAGTGAGTGAAGGCTGTGGGGCAGTATGGGTCTCTGATGCAGTGACGTAGGAGTGAGTGAAGGCTGTGGGGCAGTGACGTAGGAGTGAGTGAAGGCTGTGGGGCAGTATGGGTCTCTGCTGCAGTGACGTAGGAGTGAGTGAAGGCTGTGGGGCAGTGACGTAGGAGTGAGTGAAGGCTGTGGGGCAGTATGGGTCTCTGCTGCAGTGACGTAGGAGTGAGTGAAGGCTGTGGGGCAGTGACGTAGGAGTGAGTGAAGGCTGTGGGGCAGTATGGGTCTCTGCTGCAGTGACGTAGGAGTGAGTGAAGGCTATGGGGCAGTATGGGTCTCTACTGCAGTGATGTAGGAGTGAGTGAAGGCTGTGGGGCAGTGACGTAGGAGTGAGTGAAGGCTGTGGGGCAGTATGGGTCTCTGATGCAGTGACGTAGGAGCAGTATGGCCTCCATATAGGAGGAGTATTTCTGGGATGTAAACCACTGCAGTTAGAGACTCCAGTAATTCACTAATGATTTCCCTGCTGACTGTCCCAGTTGTATGATAGAGAGGGGAGGAGAGTGAGACTCGGGGTGAATGTCAATTGTATTTCCTTGATTCCTCACATCCTTACCTCCCTCTCAAAATGCGTCAGTGAAGGAAGTTCGAGGGGAGGAACCTCATATCTTCTACTCCAATGTGCTTTGAGAATGAAACTGGGAGAGGAAACGAGGAGAGATTCTACTGAGGACTTGGGGAAAGTGAGTGCTGACAGCACATAGGCAGCCTCTGCAGAGGCTTTTGGTCGAAAGACACTACCTTTTACACCTGTAGCCTTGATCCAGAACAGCTCATAGAACAGGAGCCCATCACCTGTTTCTGCAGTGAGGCAGCTTGATGTACCAGTACACCCCCTGGACAGGACACTAGTCTAGCTCCTCAGTACACTAGTCTAGCTCCTCAGTACACCCCCTGGACAGGACGCTAGTCTAGCTCCTCAGTACACCCCCTGGACAGGACGCTAGTCTAGCTCCTCAGGACACCCCCTGGACAGGACGCTAGTCTAGCTCCTCAGGACACTAGTCTAGCTCCTCAGTACACTAGTCTAGCTCCTCAGTACACCCCCTGGACAGGACGCTAGTCTAGCTCCTCAGTACACCCCCTGGACAGGACGCTAGTCTAGCTCCTCAGTACACCCCCTGGACAGGACGCTAGTCTAGCTCCTCAGTACACCCCCTGGACAGGACGCTAGTCTAGCTCCTCAGTACACTAGTCTAGCTCCTCAGTACACCCCCTGGACAGGACACTAGTCTAGCTCCTCAGTACACCCCCTGGACAGGACGCTAGTCTAGCTCCTCAGTACACCTCCTGGACAGGACACTAGTCTAGCTCCTCAGGACACCCCCTGGACAGGACACTAGTCTAGCTCCTCAGTACACCCCCTGGACAGGACACTAGTCTAGCTCCTCAGTACACCCCCTGGACAGGACGCTAGTCTTGCTCCTCAGTACACCCCCTGGACAGGACACTAGTCTAGCTCCTCAGTACACTAGTCTAGCTCCTCAGTACACCCCCTGGACAGTACACTAGTCCAGCTCCTCAGTACACCCTCTGGACAGGACGCTAGTCTAGCTCCTCAGTACACCCCCTGGACAGGACACTAGTCTAGCTCCTCAGGACACTAGTCTAGCTCCTCAGTACACTAGTCTAGCTCCTCAGTACACCCCCTGGACAGGACACTAGTCTAGCTCCTCAGTACACCCCCTGGACAGGACGCTAGTCTAGCTCCTCAGTACACCCCCTGGACAGGACGCTAGTCTAGCTCCTCAGGACACTAGTCTAGCTCCTCAGTACACCCCCTGGACAGGACACTAGTCTAGCTCCTCAGGACACTAGTCTAGCTCCTCAGTACACCCCCTGGACAGGACACTAGTCTAGCTCCTCAGTACACCCCCTGGACAGGACGCTAGTCTAGCTCCTCAGTACACCCCCTGGACAGGACGCTAGTCTAGCTCCTCAGTACACCCCCTGGACAGGACACTAGTCTAGCTCCTCAGTACACCCCCTGGACAGGACACTAGACACTAGTCTAGCTCCTCAGTACACCCCCTGGACAGGACACTAGACACTAGTCTAGCTCCTCAGTACACCCCCTGGACAGGACGCTAGTCTAGCTCCTCAGTACACCCCCTGGACAGGACGCTAGTCTAGCTCCTCAGGACACTAGTCTAGCTCCTCAGGACACTAGTCTAGCTCCTCAGGACACTAGTCTAGCTCCTCAGGACACTAGTCTAGCTCCTCAGGACGCTAGTCTAGCTCCTCAGGACACTAGTCTAGCTCCTCAGGACACTAGTCTAGCTCCTCAGTACACCTCCTGGACAGGATGCTAGTCTAGCTCCTCAGTACACTAGTCTAGCTCCTCACTACACCCCCTGGACAGGAAACTAGTCTAGGTCCTCAGTACACCCCCTGGACAGGACACTAGTCTAGCTCCTCAGTACACCCCCTGGACAGGACACTAGTCTAGCTCCTCAGTACACCCCCTGGACAGGACACTAGTCTAGCTCCTCAGTACACCCCCTGGACAGGACACTAGTCTAGCTCCTCAGTACACCCCCTGGACAGGACACTAGTCTAGGTCCTCAGTACACCCCCTGGACAGGACGCTAGTCTAGCTCCTCAGTACACCCCCTGGACAGGACGCTAGTCTAGCTCCTCAGTACACCCCCTGGACAGGACACTAGTCTAGCTCCTCAGTACACCCCCTGGACAGGACGCTAGTCTAGCTCCTCAGGACACTAGTCTAGCTCCTCAGGACACTAGTCTAGCTCCTCAGGACACTAGTCTAGCTCCTCAGTACACCCCCTGGACAGGACACTAGTCTAGCTCCTCAGGACACTAGTCTAGCTCCTCAGGACACTAGTCTAGCTCCTCAGTACACCCCCTGGACAGGACACTAGTCTAGCTCCTCAGTACACCCCCTGGACAGGACGCTAGTCTAGCTCCTCAGTACACCCCCTGGACAGGACGCTAGTCTAGCTCCTCAGTACACCCCCTGGACAGGACACTAGTCTAGCTCCTCAGTACACCCCCTGGACAGGACGCTAGTCTAGCTCCTCAGTACACCCCCTGGACAGGACACTAGTCTAGCTCCTCAGTACACCCCCTGGACAGGACGCTAGTCTAGCTCCTCAGTACACCTCCTGGACAGGACACTAGTCTAGCTCCTCAGTACACCCCCTGGACAGGACACTAGTCTAGCTCCTCAGTACACCCCCTGGACAGGACACTAGTCTAGCTCCTCAGGACACTAGTCTAGCTCCTCAGGACACTAGTCTAGCTCCTCAGTACACCCCCTGGACAGGATGCTAGTCTAGCTCCTCAGTACACCCCCTGGACAGGACGCTAGTCTAGCTCCTCAGTACACCCCCTGGACAGGACGCTAGTCTAGCTCCTCAGTACACCCCCTGGACAGGACGCTAGTCTAGCTCCTCAGGACACCCCCTGGACAGGACGCTAGTCTAGCTCCTCAGGACACCCCCTGGACAGGACGCTAGTCTAGCTCCTCAGTACACCCCCTGGACAGGACGCTAGTCTAGCTCCTCAGTACACCCCCTGGACAGGACGCTAGTCTAGCTCCTCAGTACACCCCCTGGACAGGACACTAGTCTAGCTCCTCAGTACACCCCCTGGACAGGACGCTAGTCTAGCTCCTCAGTACACCCCCTGGACAGGACACTAGTCTAGCTCCTCAGTACACCCCCTGGACAGGACGCTAGTCTAGCTCCTCAGTACACCCCCTGGACAGGACACTAGTCTAGCTCCTCAGGACACTAGTCTAGCTCCTCAGGACACTAGTCTAGCTCCTCAGGACACTAGTCTAGCTCCTCAGTACACCTCCTGGACAGGACACTAGTCTAGCTCCTCAGTACACCCCCTGGACAGGACGCTAGTCTAGCTCCTCAGTACACCTCCTGGACAGGACGCTAGTCTAGCTCCTCAGGACACTAGTCTAGCTCCTCAGTACACCCCCTGGACAGGACGCTAGTCTAGCTCCTCAGGACACTAGTCTAGCTCCTCAGTACACCTCCTGGACAGGACACTAGTCTAGCTCCTCAGTACACCTCCTGGACAGGACACTAGTCTAGCTCCTCAGTACACCCCCTGGACAGGACGCTAGTCTAGCTCCTCAGGACACTAGTCTAGCTCCTCAGTACACCCCCTGGACAGGACACTAGTCTAGCTCCTCAGTACACCTCCTGGACAGGACACTAGTCTAGCTCCTCAGTACACCCCCTGGACAGGACGCTAGTCTAGCTCCTCAGGACACTAGTCTAGCTCCTCAGTACACCCCCTGGACAGGACACTAGTCTAGCTCCTCAGTACACCCCCTGGACAGGACACTAGTCTAGCTCCTCAGTACACCCCCTGGACAGGACGCTAGTCTAGCTCCTCAGGACACCCCCTGGACAGGACACTAGTCTAGCTCCTCAGTACACCTCCTGGACAGGACGCTAGTCTAGCTCCTCAGTACACCTCCTGGACAGGACACTAGTCTAGCTCCTCAGTACACCTCCTGGACAGGACACTAGTCTAGCTCCTCAGTACACCTCCTGGACAGGACACTAGTCTAGCTCCTCAGTACACCCCCTGGACAGGACACTAGTCTAGCTCCTCAGTACACCCCCTGGACAGGACACTAGTCTAGCTCCTCAGTACACCTCCTGGACAGGACACTAGTCTAGCTCCTCAGTACACCTCCTGGACAGGACACTAGTCTAGCTCCTCAGTACACCCCCTGGACAGGACACTAGTCTAGCTCCTCAGTACACCTCCTGGACAGGACGCTAGTCTAGCTCCTCAGTACACCTCCTGGACAGGACGCTAGTCTAGCTCCTCAGTACACCTCCTGGACAGGACGCTAGTCTAGCTCCTCAGTACACCTCCTGGACAGGACACTAGTCTAGCTCCTCAGTACACCCCCTGGACAGGACACTAGTCTAGCTCCTCAGTACACCCCCTGGACAGGACACTAGTCTAGCTCCTCAGTACACCTCCTGGACAGGACACCAGTCTAGCTCCTCAGTACACCTCCTGGACAGGACACTAGTCTAGCTCCTCAGTACACCTCCTGGACAGGACACTAGTCTAGCTCCTCAGTACACCTCCTGGACAGGACACTAGTCTAGCTCCTCAGTACACCTCCTGGACAGGACACTAGTCTAGCTCCTCAGGACACCCCCTGGACAGGACACTAGTCTAGCTCCTCAGTACACCCCCTGGACAGGACACTAGTCTAGCTCCTCAGTACACCTCCTGGACAGGACACTAGTCTAGCTCCTCAGTACACCTCCTGGACAGGACACTAGTCTAGCTCCTCAGTACACCTCCTGGACAGGACACTAGTCTATTGCAGGGTCTTACCTCCGATCTATCTCCTTAATGCTGAGTGCCAAGCAGTCCCATTTTTTTCCCCCAGTCTGGTATGACACTGAGTAGGCCTTTTTAGACTTGTCCTGTACTTACCAACAGGGGAACTTTTGTAACTAAAGCCCACACAGCCCAACGTGGGAGTCCCTGGGAGCTCTGAGGTTCCTAGTCCTATTTTCTGTTATTCAGCCCCTCTGTTATGACTCATTCACCTTTTTTTTGGGGACACAAAAACAAGACTGTTTTCCTTGTGTCTTATCACATTTGACTCCCCATTGCTGGGAATAAAATCACACACATGTTTGTTGAGGAGGGCGGGCGCACAGACAAACCTGACCAGTGAGAGTCCAGACCCAGGTAACTGCCAAAATAAAGGAAACACCAACATAGCGCTTTTAATAGGCCGTTGGTCGACCACGAGCCGACAGAACAACTTCAGTGTTCCTTATCAGATTGTCTGGAACTCTATTGGAGGGATGTGAGGAATTCCATCATTTGGTGTTTTGATGATGGTGGTGGAAAACACTGTCCTCAGTTGGGTTGAGATCTGGTGACCTTGAGACCCCTCCTTTTTTATCACTGAGATCTCTTCTAGCCACGGTAGCCAAAATAATGTACAACTGGGCATTTTGAAACATGACCCTAAGCATGATGGGATGTTAATTGTTTAATAAACTCCAGAACCTGTGTGGAAGCACCTGCTTTCAATATACTTTTGTGTCCATAATTTAGTGTTTCCTTTTTATAGTGGAAGGTTACCTGTATCTTTACCAACATTCTCTATTTAGTCAGACACTTTTTATTGACCGAACAGTTTTCTCTCTGACGATTTTAAAATGTTTTTATACGGTTCACAACAAACCCGTGTAAACAGGGTAATGGTTTTAGTATTAAGGATGAATGCATCTGAAGCACACGAGCCTTCAGTGTAGACGACTCAGGTTATTCTTCTTCCTGATGGAAGTCTTGTTGATTTCTGCCTTAACGCGTCTTTGTATAAATGTTGTTGTTAATCCTCGCTGCCAACTGTTTCTCAGTTACTTCAGAAGGGGTTTCTAACACATCTTCTCTTTTCTCTAAAGAAGAAAGGTTGGCACAGTAGGGCTAAACAGAGAGCGACACGTGAGCTCTCATCTCAGGTATTCAAACCACTCAGACCCATGTCTGTACTCATCAGTCCCATCGTACCATTTCAGCCATCTTGGGGGTTCCATTGTTACCCTTCTTCATGACATGTTTTGTGATCATGCATGTTACTCCGTCCATCGTCATTCTTCTCCTCCATTTTGTTTGTTGTATTACTTTGTTCAGGAATGTTTAGGTTGGTGTAAATGTCAAAACTATGTAAGTTCTCTGAGAGACGATATGGAAGGAAATGGTCGTGATTTTGAAATGACAAGTGTTTCAGCGCTGGGAATTTCCTGCTTTTGTGGTAATTTCTATGTACCCTATTTGAGTTCTTGATGACTCATAACTTATAAAATGCAGAAACACAAACTCCAGAGATTGTTTCAAACTATCCACAAACTCAATGATTTTAATATCTTTGTGTAAAAGAAACCTAAATCTAATTTTGAGCACCTGTTATAGCGGATGTTATCGCGGATGTTATAGCGGATGTTATCGCGGGTGAAATGCTTGTACTTCTAGCTCCATCAGTGCAGTAATATATCTTAACAATACACACACACAATCTAAAGTAATGGAATTTAAGAATATATAAATACATATATGGACGAGCAACGTCCGAGTGGCATAGACGAAGATGCAGTAGGCTAGAGTGTCTATACATATGAGATGAGTATTGCCAAATATGTAAACATGATTAAAGTGACTAGTGTTTCATTTATTTTTAAAAATGAAGTGGCAAGTAATTTCAAGTCTGTAAATACTGATACAATGTTGGACAGTTGTAACTTATTGAAGATACTTTTATTCTGGAATGCACATTTAGTTGTTTTTTTTAGATTAGGTTAACGTTTGCTATGAGTTTCTGAACATTTCAGACTTGTGTCGGATAGCCTTTTCACTGGAGCTGTGAACTATGCATTTGTTCATCTACATCAATAATTGGAAACCTACTAACTTATTTCATCTGCTATTGCATGAGACTCTTAATGTTTGGCATTTCTTAATTGTATTTATTCAATTGATCTTTGGAAATCTATACATTCATGAAATTAAATGAATATGTCCTATCTAATCCCGAGCATTAGAAACTCCCTAGGATGTTTGTTGTTGCCTACATGTTAGATTAAATTTGACTTTGTTTTTGGCTCATACTTCTGTAGCGTAATGTAGCTTTAAAAAACCCACAGCATATGCATTTTAAATGTCTCTCCCTGGTCTGTCTCATCTCTCTCCCTCTCCGACATGTGCTGGTGTTTCTCAGGATGAGGTGAACAACGAGAACCGAAGGAACACCAGAACCCGGATGCATTCTAAACTGGCTGTGCATCAAGAGGAGGTGAGGGAGACACTTTTTTTTTAAATGACTGCCCCCCCCCCCCCAAACTCGTTTTAAACACGGCCTATGTGGCATCTCTAAAGATGCATCGGCATGGTGCTTGCAACGCCAAGATTGTGAGTTCGGGCTCCCGTGGGTCAACCATACATCACATTTGGTGTTTTATTAGGATCCCCATTGGCTGTTGGTGTTTTATTAGGATCCCCATTGGCTGTTGGTATGTTATTAGGATCCCCATTGGCTGTTGGTATTTTATTAGGATCCCCATTGGCTGTTGGTATGTTATTAGGATCCCCATTGGCTGTTGGTGTTTTATTAGGATCCCCATTGGCTGTTGGTGTTTTATTAGGATCCCCATTGGCTGTTGGTGTTTTATTAGGATCCCCATTGGCTGTTGGTGTTTTATTAGGATCCCCATTGGCTGTTGGTGTTTTATTAGGATCCCCGCTGGCTGTTGGTATCTTGGTGTTTTGTTAGGATCCCCATTCAGCTACTCTTCCTGGGGTCCACGTGACATAATACAGAGCATGAATAGACAAGAACAGCTCAAGGACAGAACATTTTTTATTTTATTTTCTGAAGACACACGTAGCCTACATATCAATACATGCACACAAACTATCTGGGTCCAATAGGGGAGGGGCGTTGTGCTCTGGGTCCAATAGGGGAGAGGCGTTGTGCTCTGGGTCCAATAGGGGAGAGGCGTTGTGCTCTGGGTCCAATAGGGGAGAGGCGTTGTGCTCTGGGTCCAATAGGGGAGAGGCGTTGTGCTCTGGGTCCAATAGGGGAGAGGCGTTGTGCTCTGGGTCCAATAGGGGAGAGGCGTTGTGCTCTGGGTCCAATAGGGGAGAGGCGTTGTGCTCTGGGTCCAATAGGGGAGAGGCGTTGTGCTCTGGGTCCAATAGGGAGAGGCGTTGTGCTCTGGGTCCAATAGGGGAGGGGCGTTGTGCTCTGGGTCCAATAGGGGAGGGGCGTTGTGCTCTGGGTCCAATAGGGGAGAGGCGTTGTGCTCTGGGTCCAATAGGGGAGAGGCGTTGTGCTCTGGGTCCAATAGGGGAGGGGCGTTGTGCCGAGAGGTGTTGCTTTATCTGTTTTTGAAACCAGGTTTGCTGTTTATTTGATCAATATGAGATGGAAGGAAGTTCCATGCAATAAGGGCTCTATATAATACTGTACGTTTTCTTGAATTTGTCCTCGATTTGGGGATTGAAAATACTGAAAATACCCCTGGTGGGGTTGTGTGTGTGTGTACAGTTGTTCCTCCTTTTAAAAGTCGTGTGCTTACACCGCGGGACTGAGGGTACCCAGTGTCACCACTTCATTACTCCAGACCACCACAAGGGGGAGTTAAAGCACTCATTATGCATTTGGGTCCCAGGGTTTTTATTTAACCAATCGTATCGAGTGGTTCCAATGACGAATTTGACACGGGGCCACCCGTCCCTGTTAACTTCAGCAAAGATGTCTGACAAAACATTACGGGGAAACAGATGTAATTACTTATAACGTCATAACGAGTCAAACAAAAACATGTATAATTGAGAGGAATATGTTAGTTAATGTAGAGACAAACATTTACGAAAATCTCCTATTTAGCAAGGCTTTTTTTCAGCCATATCCAATACCAGGTTTATCAAACTCACTCATTATACACTTCAACAGTGTTTACCACCCCTGCTCCTGGGACATCAGTGATTTACACATTGTAACTATGCAATAGACTAGAAACATAATTTAAGTAAAGGCTGATTTTTGAAATTCATATATATATATACAGAGTAAAAAGAACAGTTCATCCTACCAGCACGCCCACAAGAGAGCCACTCAGGCAGAGAATGACGTGTGGAAAAGGGCGAGGAGCGAGATGAGAATAACAATCCAGGCTATTTGCTCTGAGAACGGCATAATAATGTAATGAAACGAGCAGGTTTCAAACCCTCAATATTCTAGCCCGAAGTCCAGCATGCTTATCGACTGTGTCCAAATGTATTAATTGGGGGACGATTTTGTGGCTAAAAACATTTTTATCAATTGGAATCTTTAGAATAAGAGATGAACAGCCAGCCACAAAAAGATATCAGCCAGGCTCTTTTACACCCTCTTCCAAATGGTAGCATAAAGGCAGAGGATGTGCACTACGCAACAATATGATGAAGTGTGAATATCTCTGCCACCCACATACAGGAAAACGCTTCCAAATAAATGACATTATTACGTGTTCCAACACCCATGTTATCTACATGATTAAATGTCCATGCGGGCTCCGCTATGTAGGTAAAACCTCTCGTTCTCTCAAACAGAGAATCAGTGAACATAAAAGTTCAATCAGGAGAAAGGACAGGGATTATCTAGTCGCATAACATTTTAATGACCTGATGCATGACATTTCTACCTTTTTAAAAAAAAAAAATTATTTTGTGGCATAAAGAAAGTTAAGATATCAGAAAGGGGGAGGTGATATCAATAACACTCTGAGTTAAAGGGAATGTTTTGGATTTTCACCCTCCAGACATTATTTCCTAAAGGTCTTAATGATGAGATGCCGATGTATGTTATGTTGTGAATTTGAACATGAATTATGTCCCTATTTCAGATTACTCACAAAAGCTCTGACGAAGGCCTTGAGGCCGATACGTAAAGCTTATTAAAGATCAGTGATACGATCAAGAGAAATGTGCGGACTCCTTCGTTTTCCTCATCTTATCTGGCTGTTGCCGTGCACCTGCAAAAAAAAGAGCTCAGATGTGTGCGTGCCTTTTTGAATTTACAAACAACGAGGGCTTAGACTACAATTATTTCTTCAGAGCCTAGGCCTATATAAAATAACTGAACTGGCTGAGGTAGGCGACGAGGCTTAACTGCCTAATAGAAGGATTTGTTTTTATTAGGTCTACTTACAATTGCACCTGATCAAAAATGTAGCATCTTACATAAAACATTTATTTAATGAAAAAAAAAGTATGTTTTAGTTCGAAAAGTGCAATGTAACTAAAAAATAATGTAATTATTTGTAATTCCCAAACTCTAAAAGTAATTGGAAAGGTAGATTCATATTATGTGTGACATTGTGGTTACAATACAGAATGTAGCCCACCATGCAAATGTTTCCTATTAGCAGGACAATAGACTTTACTGTTGTGAAAATCCCTCAACTTGCAATGTATTCAATGCTTAAGTACTCTAAAGTGTTACATTTCTAACTCAAAACAGCATTTTCTTCATCAACATCTTTATTTTCGTTAATCTTCTTGATCTTCTTCCCGGTTGATTCGTTTATGAAGATGACGTTATTGAAAGGTCTCGTCAGCTTTTGATCCATGCCTGGGCCTGCAGAACGCAAAGTTATTTTGTTTGTCAGACGAATCATTGGGTCGAAACTACAGAACAGTACAAAACAAGCGAACACGCATGGTTAATGTTCTGCTATTCCAAGGATGTGTAACCGAAGAGGGGCACCACGAGTAGGTATATAATATAATACCTTCCCGTTGCGGCCGTCTCTTTCAGCACCGTTTCGCGCTGCTCTGACACCAAAAGGTTCAAATATATTCCATGATATTCTTAAGATATGTGTTGACTGAATATAAGCAAATGATGTTTGATAAATAATCAAATTAGGTTTCTCCAGAAATAAATTAATTCTAAATAACTGGCTTTATTTCCAAAATTTGTGAATGCCTCACCCCATGTTCAGGAATTGACTTTTTTTTCTCGCTCACTCTAGTTTAAATGAAAAAGAAATCTCCAAAATATTTTAACTTTTTTTAAAAACAAAATTAATTAATTTAGAATGATTTAAAAGCCCCTTAGGATCTGTGAAGATCTAATGGAAAATGCCCTTTAGATATTAATATAGTCCTCTAATCCTCTAAATGTAATTATTGGCGGAGAGTCAAGTCATTGGGGGGGAAAATGCATATTTTTAGATATACTGTAGGCCTACCATAGGTGAAATGAGTCTCACTAGTGTTGAGTAACGTGCTGTTAAAAAGGGTGTAGGTCTTTATTTATTTAAAGAGCATATAAAAGTTAGAAACAAAATCCTACAACTATTTTAGCACTGTTTCGCGCTGCTCTGAGACAAGCATGGGGACTGGTCTTGATAAATCAATGAGATTTTTATATTCACTTAATCTCCATTTGGGTATTAATTAGGCAAGAGTTAGAAAATTAGGGTGTAGAAATGTTATGCTCTTAGGGTAACCTTTTTATTTAACTAGGCAAATCAGTTAAGAACAAATTCTTATTTAGAAGGAGAGCCTACTCCTTCCTCGTAAATAGCCCAGTACTGTACTGCCGACCGCCATTTTCCGTCCCAGTCAAAAGTCTGGACACTTACTCATTTCAGGATTTTTCTGTATTTTTACAATTTTCCACATTGTAGAATAATAGTGAAGACATCACAACTATGAAATAACACATATGGAATCAGTAAAAAAAATAATCATATTTACAAGGATAGCGTACTCCTTCCTCCCCAACGGGGATTTGAAACCCGGTCTCCTGCGTGCCCCGCATTCTGTATTACAGATGGCCTGCTCTCCCTTCTGTAAGGAATTAGGCATTTTCCCATGTTTACTACAGTATGTATTGTGCACAGAAATATCTGATTTACAGAAATATTGGAACAAAGTTGTCAAATGAAGACAAACCATTTAGAATCCTCCAATCCTGTAGCCTACTGTCACGTTGTACAGCGCCATATTTTCCATTCCATCCGTTTTTCTCTGAATAGAAACACCATAATATTAAGCCCATATACTATGTTATTACAAAAAAAAGTTTTAATGCCAATACAGAATACTATCAAATGCTACTCAAAGATGCCCTCTGGTGGTCAAACTAGAAATAACTTGTAACAGAAAAAATGGCTGACAATTAGATAACGTGCCACAGAATGCTGCAGCAGCACGCAGGGTGTACCGCAGTATGACGCAACTTTTAAAGGAGCCACCAATAAGTTGACTATGCAAACATTTTGGGATTTTCAACACATTCACGTTTCTTGTAAAATAAGAAGTGATGTCGTCAGTCTCTCCTCAACTCTTAGCCAAGAGAGACTGGCATGCATATTATTTATATCAACCCTCTGATTACAATGAAGAGCAAAACATGCCGTTCTGTTCTCGCAGTCTGCGTATCCATTTAGTTTTTAGGTTTTTTTGTACCTTTTATTTAACTAGTCAAGTCAGTTAAGAACAAATTCTTATTTACAATGACGGCCTAGGAACAGTGGGTTAACTGCCTGTTCAAGGGCAGAACGACAGATTTTGTACCTTGTCAGCTCGGGGATTTGAACTTGCAACCTTTCGGTTACTAGTCCAATGCTCTAACCACTAGGCTACCCTGCCGCCCCCCGATTTCATCCCAAAGGTGTTTGATGAGGTTGAGGTCAGGTCTCTGTGCAGGCCAGTCAAGGTTTTCCACATCGATCTCGACAAACCGTTTTTGTATGGACCTTGCTTTGTGCACGGGGGGCGTTGTCATGCTGAAACAACAGGAAAGAGCCTTCCCCAAACTGTTTTGTACTTCCACAAAGTTGCACCCATCTCCACAAAGTTGGAAGTACAGATCCTCTTGAATGTCATTGTATGCTATAGTGTTAAGATTTCTCTTCAATGAAACCATGAAAAAACAGCCCCGGACCGTTATTCCTCCTCCACCAAACTTTACATTTGGCACTATGCATTGGGTCAGGTAGAGTTCTCCTGGCATCCGCCAAACCCAGATTTGTCTGTTGGACTGCCAGATGGTGAAGCGTAATTCATCACTCCAGAGAACGTGTTTCCACTGCTCCAGAGTCCAATGGCAGCGAGCTTTACACGACTCCAGCCGACGCTTGGCATTGCGCATGGTGATCTTAGGCTTGTGTGCGGCTGGAAAACAATTTCATGAAGCTCCCGACGATCAGTTCTTGTGCTGACTTTGCTTTCTGAGGCAGTTTGGAACTCACTTTTTTACGTGAGTCCGCACTCGTCTGTCCCGTTCTGTGAGCGTGTGTGGCCTACCACTTCGTGGCTGAGCCGTTGTTGCTCCTAGGCCTTTGTGACCAACCGACTCAAATCTGTCTTATGTAGCAAAATGTGGAAAAAAAAAAAAAATTTAATGTATTTTTACATTGGATAGTAGACTCAGAGCTACAACATGGTATATCATATACTACAGTTGAGGAACAATGGGAAAGTCATTCTGCTTTTCAAAGTAGATAAATATCTTGTAAACTCACTTTTGAGAAAAGGGCCTTTTGAATGTTTTGGTACCTACTGAAGAGCTCTCCTGTCTACACCCATTCAGCATGGTTCCCACCCACTTAAGCTTTAGCCCCACCCATCTCTTGTGCGGTCATGTGCTAAACAGTGAGTTGTGTACTATAGTTTAAGACTAAAAGTGGTAGTAGCCTACATTTAAGGAACATTTCCAGGTAAACAAAGTGCCCAGATAAAAATATTTTATACGTTTTAGATGACTCTTACCCAGACACACTTGTCTAAATTGATGGGTCATGTGATATAAGTGTTCCGCTTCACACTAACAGCACTTCCAGTTGACCGGGGGGCAGCTCTAGCAGGGCAGACATTTCACGAACTGACTTGTTGGAAAGGTAGCATCCTATGACAGTGCCACGTTGAATGTCACTGAGCTCTTCATTACGGGCCATTCTACTGCCAATGTTTGTCTATGGAGATTGCATGGCTGTGTGCTCGAATTCAGCAACGGTTGTTTTGAAGGGGTGTACACATACTTTTATTATTATTATTATTATAAACTGTCTGGTTTGAGCCCTGTATGCTGATTGGCTAAAAGCCATGGTGTATACCACTGGTATGACAAAAACATTTAATTTTTACTGCTCTAATTACGTTGGTAACCAGTTTTTATAAAAACAATAAGGCACCTCTGGTTTGTTTATATGGCCAGTATACCGCGGCTAAGGGTTGCGTCAGTGTTGTGTCGTGCCTAAGAACAGTCCTTAGCCGCGGTATATTGGCCATTTTATACCATACCACCCTTGGGCCTTATTACTTAATTATAATCATGATTTCGTAGACCTCTCCGGCGAGGGGCAGTAAAGACCCGGACTCCATTAAGCCCCAGGACTCCCAGTCCAGCCTTCGGAGCAGGAAAGAAGGAACGATGCAGAAGATCGGCGACTTCCTCCAGAGGTCCCCAACGTTTTTCGGTAGCAAGGGTAAGAGTTGACACTAACAGTAGCACAGAATGTGCTGGATACTCTATAGCTAGATTACATCATCAGACCAAAGAGCCAGAAACACAGGATCCACACTGGAGCCAAAGTACCATTTGTACCACAGTCTCTTTATCTGTCTGTCCATCTGTCCATCCTGTCTCTCTGTCCACCCAGAGTCTCTCTCTCTCTCTCTCTCTCTCTCTCTCTCTCTCTGTCCATCCAGTCTCTGTCCATCCAGTCTCTCTCTGTCCATCCACAGTCTGTCCAACTGTCTCTCTCTCTGTCCATCCACAGTGTCTCTCTCTCTCTCTCTCTCTCTCTCGTCCATCCACCAGTGTCCTCCTCTCTGTCCATCCACAGTGTCCTCTCTCTCCTCTCTCCTCCTCCTCTCTCTCTCTCTTGTCCATCCACAGT